>NC_048288.1:28681789-28981789 GCF_009762535.1 Notolabrus celidotus
TTGGTCTAAAGGATGTGAATGTGTGCTCAATGGTCATTTGAAACCCTCCACACACAACGACTAAACTGCTGGGGCGTAATGAATGAGCCAATCTTTAACATTGACTAAAACAACACTGCAGCAGTATTAATCATTTAATACAACAGAGCCAATATCATAATGTAGGAGTGTCATATGTATTGATTTATCACATATCTGTCTTGACTAAATCAAACTATTTGAACTTGTAAATGTTAACCACTCTGGTTTCTTCTCCAAATGGGGCATTAAGTATATTCAGCTCCGTGTTTTACAACCCCCTGAGCGGATTCTCCACTGTATCTTCCCTGAATATTTCTGCAGCCTGCATACATTACAAGCCTACCAGGAATTTTTGGAGACTTAACAGAGGATTAAGTGTGATATCTCCCAGGCTGGACCAGCTGAGCACATAGGAAGACATTTGAGTCTGGTGTTTTATAACTGTTGCTGTCACACTGCGTTGCTTCTATTAGACTCCTCCCGACTAACACATAACTACCTTTAAATCCAGTGCTTCAGTGCTAAGATTATCACCCTAGTGTAAGATCAGTCCTATGGAGCCTAAACTGAGGAGGATTGTTAAGTTGCCAGGTTTGGCTTTAGAAGTCTTTTACACCTGGACACTGCTGTCCTCTTTAGAGTGAGAGACCTGGTTTCAAACTACTGTGAACCGGCTTGTTAGTCTTCCCTTTCTGTGGATTTTAGCACCAGCTTATACCCATTCCTCAAGCTTGAAAACGTCCCCCTTTTGGCAATCTAAGACTTTAGTGCTCCCGCTGTAAACACTAACACTCCTGGTTCAATAAACCTCAATAGCTTACGAGCTAACAGAACTTGTAAGCACCTAGAAAACAAGCACAGACGATTTGAAACAGGGGCGTAACCTCTGTGATGTCACTAATTGGCTCTGATTAGAAGTTTTGAAGCCCAATGATTGTCGTTGTCATATTGGAAATGCTCAAACTTTCTAATTAGGGCTCTCACAATATCATACTTTCACCTAAAAAAAAATGGTACACAAATCCTGATAACACTATTATCACAGTAATTATAGAAAACAGAGAAAAAACAGTGTTTTCAGTCAAATTAAGGAAAAGCAAGACAAGGGTGGAGTGATATGTAACCTCAACATCCATATTTCATTATTTTAAAAAGACAGTTATCGTCAGTACCAGTATTAAGAAAGGGCAAAAGGGGGCGCTGGTGGCCTAGGGGTCTAAGTGCCCCACATACAGAGGCCACTGTCCTCATCGCAGGGGTCACCGGTTCGATTCCAGACCGGTGGACCCCTTTCCTGCATGTCTTTCCTGCTCTCTACTCCCCACATTTCCTCTCTCTCTTCAGCATGTCCTAACAAATAAAGGCAAAAAGGCCAAAAATATAACTTAAAAAAAAACAGCAAAAGCTCTAGTTTCAATCAACCCAAACTCAGGAAAAGAGGTGGAACTGAGATGAGGGTTTAGCCTCCTTGCTAACAGTTACAACACACCCACCTGTCTGTCAACTCAGCCCTGCCCCCATGTATGCATAGGGGCATAATTCTTAGATTCTATCCCAAACAAATCAGCCTCATGCAGTGTGTAAGGATGAATAAATAATGTATGTTACATACAAAAAGCTATTGTTTACAACAGGCTGTAAACATGTTTTCTGTTGCTATAAAATTAGCATTTTGAATGGGACCTAATGGGGATTTCCTGTCTTCTGCAGCCAGCCTCAAATGTTGTATGTACACATGTATTTCAAATATAACAGTATAGAAATGGGCTTTGTTGTCACATGGCCTTGTGTAAATTTGCAGGTAATAAAGAAGCATAAATATTCATTTTAGTGTGTTTCATGACAAGCTAAAAACTCTTTACTGGAGCTTTAATCCTGTGCTCAAACTGCATGGCTCTGAAATTTATGAAAAAAACACAAGACTACCAAAAACACTGAAATTGAGCTTTTGGCAAATAAAGGTTTGCAATCTTCACCTCTCGTTTAATCTATTTAAATTATTTCCATAGATTTATTAGGATAGATATAAAAAGAATCCAACTTTAAAAGCAGGAATTGCTTCACTGCAGAACTATCCCATCAATTTTTTCTTTAATCATTTCACTGCACCACAGGTTATTTTTCTTTCGTCCAAGATTGACAACTTCTCTTGGCAGTTTTGATACTTTTAAATGAATAATGTTCATTGTGTTGTCTAATTCAAACTCCTGCTATGTCTGCATGATTTTACAATGACATCATAATATTACTTCACAGACTATGTTCAATTAACCGGAAATGTATTCTCACCGCCTGCTTGTCAAAACCATATTAATGCTACTGTTGAGTTTTTTTTTCATCTGTATTTTAGTTGCCTAGATACCTTGTTTCTGTAACACAGTGATTAGGTGCTTATGAACATCAAACACACAATACTGTCTCTGTCTGCTTTCACTTTCTTTATTCTGGTTATTACATTACATTCATGTCATTAGTGATTCTCTGGTTTCTTCATTTGAAGCACAGCAGCTTCACCGTTCAACAACTTTAACCAATTTTTTAAAAAGTTCTGCAGAGATTAATTTATTTAGAGGACAATCACGAAGCAATTACAGGACTGAGCTAATCAATGAAGAAAAGGGTGGTTACATTCTTTATTTGGACTTCCATCAAACACACACACACAATGCTCGACATGTGTGAAGTGATGGTAACACACTGAGGCTCGGTTCAAGCACGTAAGAAGAAATGAAAGGTCGAGCTATAAACAAAAACAAGAAATTCAAATATTCAACAAAAATAAATCAAAGAAAATAAATCCTCTAATACAGGGGTTCCCAAAGTGTGGGTTGGGACCCTCTGATGGGTCCGAGACACAATTGGGAGGTCGTGAAATGTCTTCCAGAATGTTTTTTTTTTTTAAGTTATTTAAATTTAGTACATTTTACCCATTATAGTAAAAAAATATTGACAAAAGTAGGAGCTAAACTTGAAATAAAACCTTGAAAATAGGAAATATAATGAGTTTTCTGCCTTTCTTTTTGTCAGATGACTCCTAAGTTTAGGGTTAGTGAGCAGTTAATTATCATAAGCATCAGTAGCAGTGGATTAATTCAAGGCAAGGCAAGGCAGCTTTATTTGTTTAGTGCATTTCATACACGAGGGCAACACAATGTGCTTTATATTACAAGATTAAAAGCATTGGTAAAAACCCAGACAAGCATTAAAGAACACAATTAAAATGACAAGTGCAATAAAACAGAAAATAAAAGGAAAATTAGAGTATATTAAAAATTGCATTAAAATTTGCATTTAAAGCTGGGGTTGGTAATCAGATTTAGATAAAATTTTTGTTATACTGGTTAAAATGATCTTTATGTCCTGATGGCAATCAATACATAATGTGTTCTTAAAAAAGAGCGAAGAAAAGCTGCTAACTACAGCCGGAGTAAACCTGGGAAAACACCAACCAATCACTGTTTTTTGGGTGCCAAAATTTTAAACCATTCAAATCCCGTCCTGCCGTTGTGCCCGCCTCCTGTGCGTACATTTCCCCGGCGTGCACTCCTCCGAGTCCCCGTCTCCTGCCTCTACTTCCCCTGACTCTACTGACTGCCCCTCTCGCTCCACCTCGGGCCTGTCCCCTCTGACCTGATGAGGTGCTTTGCTCAGAGTCTAAAAAGCTCTCACCACAGGGGCTCTGACAAGCAGAAGAATGAATGACATTCAGTAAGTCCTACAGAAAATGTAGATGTTGTAGCGTCCGTCCGGACGCTGTAGGGATGACGAGCCGATTCGTCAACATGTTGATCTTTAAAAACCGGTCACTGTCGGCCGTGATCACGACAACCAACAAAGCAACAATCAATGTTTGAATGAATGAAGAACTTCTCCTCTTGTCTCTCCTCTCTCCAGCTCACGGACTCTACACCTCTCCTGATGCCTTCACTGACTGTCAACACTGTAGGAATTAAGAACATCTACACTGAACACGTTTAACAAACAGTAGAGTTGTTACAGTATTATATGTATTATAACTTTTCTCCTGATATCGTGTCACCAGTACAACTGGATAATGCTAGAATGACAGTTGTGAGTGCTAACAGCAGCCATGTTTGATTGTGTTTTTAACTTTCACTATGATGATGTTTTGGTGAGGACCGGTGTTGAATCAGTCACCAAAGGAGGAGGGGAGGAGCTCTGATGGAGGAGGGGAGGGGTTAGACGGAGTCATGAGGACATGCTACATTCAAATTCATGCTAGTTTTCCAAGACTGCCAACCCCAGCTTTAACTGTGAATTGAGAGTAATTTAATGGAAAGGTATCATATCCAAGCATAAATATTTGTTTTGTTATAAGCAAGTAAGTAAGTAAGTAAAAGATTATTTATATATATATAGCACACACGGCAACAACGTCAAACATCAAATATTAAACAGACGTCCCCCGGTTGTGTCTTTGTCACTAACACACACCGGGGGTAAAAATCCTCAATGAAGATGAGACAGATGCATGGAGGTGAGGAGAGCTGGTTCATAAAGCACACCTGCTGCAGGTAGAGACCAAGCTAACACTGAGCCCCTCAATCTATAAATAATAACATTGTCATGGTCACTTGTCCTGCCTGCTGTCCCCTCTTTTCATCCGTTCTCTGTGGGTGTTTTGTTGTTGAAAAGTGCCGATCAAGTGAGGACTTAAGTTTATGTTCCAAGGAAGTCAAATTGATGACAAAACCGATGACGTGCAGGGGCTGAGATTGAGGTAATTGGTCAAATTTGTGGGAAAGTTGCGGTGATTGTAAAAAAATTGCAGGGCCGCGAAAAAATCGCGCTGATTGGTTGAATTTGCGTTGACAGTTGCGATCGCGAAATAGCAACTTCCTGGAGGGCTCAAAATTCACACATTTTTAAAAAAAGGAAAAACAGAATTGCACTAGACTCAAGGAGGGCTGTAAAAAAAAAAAATACTACTAAAAGATAAAGAGGAGAAGAGGGTTAGCATGTTTTTTTAAGCTGGAGTACCTCAGGTTATTTGTTGCCTAGACAGGATATTTGTCCCTTCTCTAAAGACTTTCTCCACTCTGCCTCATAAAGCTGCTGTCAAGAAAAGGACACAGACAGCAGACAGTTCTCACACAAAAGGGTTACAGCTGAACTCAATGAAGAAGAGACAAAAAGTCTCCGCTCCTTGAATGGAACGTCTCGGGCATTATCAGCAAAAGAGAACAAATCATAACAAATCAGCTTCTGCTGTCATGTCAGCCATTTCAAACTTTTAATTGTCTTTTTACAATACTTTAATTGGCTCTGTATTCTCTGTTCTCTCATAATGCTCTAATCTTATCTCCAGATTGATTTGTTTGACCGGTGTTGTGAATAGTATCCTAACTCGTGAGCGTCATCACATGAAGCGGCGTTTGGTCTGTTCGAAGGAAGAGATGAGTCTCCAACTGTTGCTTTCTAGATCTGTCCTCTTTGAAACACATCCAAACACCATCTGTGTATTTAGCTCCTTGATAATCACCTTGAAGACATGCCTGGTTGCAGACGTTTTTTTTTAGAACGCTTATTAGTTGTGCGCAGTTTGAGAAGTAACCATGATTTTAGATTCAGCCTCTAATTTATTTGTGTTTGTGGATTCATGTTTTTTAAGCTGGCACCTTTCTTGCAAAGCACTTTTAGTTTTTAATGTGCCCTTAAAGAAATCCCCTTGTTTGAGTCAGTATTAAACGGCTCACAGTTTCATCAGCATGTGGTGATTCATCTCTCTGAAAGACATCTGCATGAAAACTGAAAACAAACAACATGTTTAAAAATGTTATCCCAGTACACATCAGCTTGAGTCCTGCAAAAAAGTGTCTTTTGTTGAAGATGTTGGATAATAGTATGAGTCATGTGTTTAAATAAGCTGATTTAGGTCTGTTCTTTCATCTAGACTTGTTGTCTTGCAGCCAAATTCTACCAGATCCGTGTCCAGTCCATCAGATCTGATAGGTTTCTATTCTAGTCAATGTGTTAACTTCCACTGGATCTGCTCCATTGCATTTCAGCTGTGTCTCTGATCCGGCAGGTTGGAGTGAAACGGATCAGATACGCAAGACTCCTATGTTTGCTGGATGCTGGAGCACGACGCATCAATCTCAACAGAGCAGATAGAGCAGGACAGGAAGTCAGGTTTCACCAAAACAACATGAAAACATCTGGTTAATTTTCAGAATAAAAAACTCTGTGTTATCACCAGATCGTATTTCACTTAACTACAACAACAAACCAAAGTCATGATGAGAGGAGCCAGGCCTGGAATGAACAGGTCAGAGGTTTTCAGATGACCAGAAAGACAACATGGATGAGGAGAGGAGGAGGAGGAGAATCCTTGATTCAATGATAACCGTGGGGAAACCTTGGTCACAATACTCCAGCTGTCCAGCAGTCCTGCTCAGGTGGGTTTTGACGGACGAGAGAGCACAGAGCCGGACTGCAGCAGATCTGTGACGGACCAGACATGGATCTGGTGGAAGTCCCATGTTAAAACTGATTTATACTTCTGCGCTGAATCAACAGCCATAGGTCTGCGTATCTCCACTACCCACGCATGTGGCTGACCTGCACCTCCTCCATATTGTAACTATGCGTCGAACTGACTTGGACTGCAGGCCCTGTGATTGGTCCGCTCGGCAGCATTGTATCTCCCGCATTTACAGCACTTCAGGGATTCCCACACATTGGCTGTGTATATCATCTTCTTCAATGCGTCCTCTCTATTCCTCCCTGTAGTCATTGCTGCATGATAAGCAGCAACATGTATCAGCTGTAAATTAACATAATACATTTGGAATCGCTTTGAAAAGTAAACAGAGGGGCCGGAAATCAGAGAGACCACTCTGCACTCAAGTGTTTGGGCGGAGTATTACTGCGTGACACAGACACATTACAATGTTACAATGTTACAATGTTACAATGTCATTTAGCAGATGCTTTTATCCAAAGCGACGTACATACAAGAACAAGAACAACACAAGCAGAGATCTAGACAAGAGGAAACAAGATCAGAACGGGTAACAAAGTGCTTCAAGTCAATTTGGGTGCAGGTACTGCCAAGCAGTGTAAAGGCAATGCACAAAAGTAAATAAGGATTTTTTTCTTTTTAAATAAGGAACCTCTACAATGAAGCAACCAAACCATTTAAGACCTTCCATTATCA
The DNA here is from genome assembly GCF_009762535.1 of Notolabrus celidotus. Taxonomy (NCBI): domain Eukaryota; kingdom Metazoa; phylum Chordata; class Actinopteri; order Labriformes; family Labridae; genus Notolabrus; species Notolabrus celidotus. The sequence goes on from NC_048288.1 coordinate 28,688,991, forward strand.
TCATCAACAATTAACATCACCACAATAATGACCAAAGTACCAAGTGCTGGGTCACTCAAGAGCTGAACACAGATTCCCAGAGTAGAGCAGGACAGTTTGAGTCAACTGTAGCTGGATGACATGATCTGCCACTGGGGACAACAGTGGAGAACAGTCTAGCTAAGTGCATAGTGCTTCCTAAAGAGCTGGGTCTTTAGCTGTCTTTTGAAAGTAGAGAGGGACTCTGCAGATCGAATGGAGTTGGCCAATTCATTCCATCATTTACATTAAAGCAGAAGTATGTAGTGCTCATGTCTGCGTCGACCACCGCTGCGTAGAGTCAACGCACCAGTATAAATCAGGCTTTAAAGTCTTCTGTATATGGCAAAGGCAGCCTTCGCCTGGATACCGTTTGTCCTCAGCTTGCCTAACTGTTGCCTCAGAAATATTCCCTCTTGTCCCAGGGGAAAAATTGTCAACAGGCAATTGCTGGTGGGTTCAAAGATTGTGGGGAAATAGATGACTACACGCCTGTTAACAGCAGTTTCAGTAATAACTGTAATAATCATCAGTGACCTTAGATATGAAAGTAAGCTGTACGTGGGATGTCACCTTTTGACTCTGGAGATTTGTTTCCAATATAATAAACCACTAATTGCCTCTAAAGAATGTACCGTCTGCACTTCTGATGCAGGGCAGCTGCAGCATCATTTCAGGCGGGGTTGTGCAGTGGCCCCCACAGTGGGACGAGAAATAGCTGGCGACATCAGCTCTGCAGTAACTCAAGAACAAAACAAAAAAAAAAACTCTCCCAGTGTCCCACATATTTCATTTCCTTCCTCCTGCTTGTCACCACTTCTTCAGATCCCCCCCCACCCCCCCTCCTCTCTACTGTTCGGCTCATCTGATGCTGTTTGTGATGTGCAGCATAAATAAAGAGTGACTGAGCTGATTTAGTCGGAGAGTCCGCAAAATTGCTTAAAAAAACATTTCAATTGATGTTTCACTCTCCACACAGTAAACTGAAGTGATGAAAGGAGAGTACGGCAAGCAGCAGATGCAAACGAGAGGACAAAGCGACGGCGTTTACTTGTGGATATTCAACTCCTCTTATTAATAGAAGTTAATTCATGATGGCAGCATATCAAGTGTCTCTCCCATCTGACCTCAATGTACTCGTATCATGAGGAGGAGTGCTTTTGTCCAGAAACATACAGTTTGTATTAAATTGATGAGGCATAGTGGTGGAGGATGGTTCTCGCCCACACTGGGAATGGTTGCAAAAGTAAAAAACTGTTGTTATTTATTTCAACAAATCAAAAATGGAGCTTTTATTCGTTTTTAAAGCTCTGCACAGTTATCACAAACATTTCAAATATGCATCCTTTAGCATCTGTTGTAATGTAACCTTGGCTGACATTTCAAGGAACCCTACACTTGTGGTCTCAAGGGCCATTGATCATCTGTTTGGGGTATCATCGGCTGCCTTTGTTAAGTACCAAAGGGGGCTGTTTTGAGCCACTCTTGAAGAAAGGTTTCAAATAGTCACTTTGAGGTCCCCTTTAGTGGCTGTATTGAGGTGCAATCGGCTGCTAATCTAAGGTGCCTGTCTCAAGTGTTTCAAGGTACCCTGGATAATCTGTTTTGGGGTATGAGTGGCTGATGTTTTAAACACCCCATATAGTCTATTTTGAGACAATCTGTTCCACCAGATTGTGTCCGATCCGTCTCTGAACCGTCACGGCACAGGAGTTTATGGGTTTCTATTCTAGTCAATGTGTTAACCCCCACTGGATCCGCTCCGTTGCGTTACGTCTCTGAGGTCGGAGGTCAAAGCCCTCCGGATCAGATACGCAAGACTTCTATTTTTGCCGGACGCCGGAGCACGATGCATCGGGACAGGAAGTCAGGTTTCACCAAAACAAAATGAAAACATCCAATTCATTTTCAGAATAAAACACTCTGGGCCTGATCTACTAAGCTGGGCCTGATCACTGGCGCAGCTCAGTGAGCGCTCATTCTCCAAGTTAAAACTAACTAAAAACCCCTTGATGAGCACGATGGGACAGAATAGACTGAGTAGACATGTCATGTTATCTATTGAGAATGACAGATCAAAGAAAATGGACATACAGCGCATCGTGGACAAGTCCGCGGAGCTTAAGGCTCGTCCAAACAGTGGTGAGTAGGCCGAGTACTTCATATTGATTTTGTGTTTGTATGTGAACATGTGGGCCGCTGTGCCAATTATACTAAACTTTATATCTGTTGATAGTGACCTACTGTGCTCTCATTATATGAAAAAGTTAAAGTGGGTGTCAGAATGATGCGGTCGCTATCCGTGGTGCTGAACTGCTTTGAATTTGTGTTGTTTTATTATTATTATTTTGTTATCTTGGTTTGATTGACTATAACATTTAGTAATGCTTGTAAGCCCAGCTTTTGCGGGCATGTTGTAAAGCGATGTTATGATGAGCGTTACAGTGACCGCAGCCAAGTGTGCGTAACGCTGTGCCAGTTTGCACCTGCCTTTCAAACGTGCTAAATATAGACGCAAATACAGCGCACGCTATCTGTTTCAGGTTTGATAGATCACATTGCGTGTGCTAAATGATTACATTTGCATCTTCTCCTCCCAGTATTTTGCGCGTTCTGATGATCTACATGTATTCTGCATATTCATGAAGGCAAACACGCTAAATGATTGATGATTAACTACAACAACAAACCGCCATGATGAGCGGAGCCAGGCCTGGAGTCAACAGGTCAGAGGTTTTCAGAGGACCAGAAAGACAACATGGATGAGGAGAGGAGGAGGAGGATCCTTGATTCAGTAATTATCAAGGGAAAACCTTGGTCATATGCCATTGGAGCTGGAACACAGCGGATCAGAGACGGATTGGGCACGAATCTGGTGGAAGTTGAGTGTCAAATGGTCACCTTGAGTCACCATTTAGCATCTACTTTGTTGTCCCCTTTTAGTGGATGATTTTTCAGGGTACCCTTTGGCATCTTTTTGAGGGATTATTCAGCTTTTATTGACTTTCTTGCAGTCTGTTGGATTATTAGGTCTGTTTTAGGGTACCTGTTTCCTTTCTTTCTAACGTGTCGTTAATGCAGATATGTCCATCTGATAAGGTGTAGGCACTAGTCTTCATAGTTAAATCAGTGTGTGCAAAAATGATGTGTTTACCTATAATATACAACTCTACTATGTCCTTGACTTTTATGAATGCTACTCGAACCCCGTGCTTCTGATGAACGTTCTGCTTTCTTTGACCCAGCCAGGGACCACAAACCCTGACTGCATTGGTTATTCTACACCAACTGACTTCCCACAGGAATCATGAGCGAAGCAGCCGATCTCAGTGTATTTATTTTCATTGCCATCAGTTGGAACAGTCAATGAAAACAGCCTGAACCTTACAGATGTTGAATGCGAGCAAGGTGGGGGATTTGGGCCATTTGGGAGCAGCCATGCACATAACCGCACTATATAATGCTCACTAGCATGTATCTAACCTGGGTTGGCAGTCTATGCTTGAAATATTGATTTAGACTTAACCTGCATGCATTCAAAGAGCCTCGGGTGAGTAATTCAAAAGGCCATGGGTGAGAAATTCTGAACCCTCCAAAGGAGCTGACCCTTTAAAGCTGGAAGCTGAGGATTCATGCACATTTTAACCCAAAGCGTTACCTTACCATATCTCTTTCTATAGAGTGAAAATGAAGCATTTGGATTCAGTGCTTCCACTTCACCCCACAGCACTCAATGGCTCTGCTCTCCAGGAATAAAAAATCAGACATTTTTCTACATGAAGTTTCTCTTTACATTTCATTTTAGCAGCAGTAATGGTTTTGTGCTTTTTTTTTTTGCTGCATCTTTGATTATTTCCCCAGAAGGAATTCAAATAATTGACATGGTTTTACCCTCAATGTAAACATCCTAAATGAAAGCACGAAGCAGCGGCTCAATGGGGGCCTCTGTTCCAGCTCTTATATTCATTACATTCATGTTTTGTTTTTGTCTTCGTGCCCCTCCTGCTTGGAATTACAATGCAGACTTAAAATGGCAAACGTCTAGACAGTATCATTTCATGCAGCTGAATATGTGCTGCTTGTTTGATCTCTTATCCGAAGCACATTAACATTTATTTTCTAAGTTATGTTTACTCCAAAGCTAAGCCATGTCCTTTATTCATTTACATGTACTGCTGGTATTTGTTTTATTGAAAATATGCATGTTTTTACTTAATGTCTAGGATACTGTGTGCAGCATTTGCAATATGGTATTTTCAGTTCCAATTCTATACAGTGGATAGCAAAAATGTACACACCCCTGTTAAAATGATAAAAAGATAAATCATGTCAGAACTTTTTCCACCTTTAATGTGACCTATAATGTGGTTGCATAAGTGTACACAACCTTTAACTAGTAATTGTTTGAAGCACCTTTTGATTGTATTACAGCACTCAGTCTTTTATTGTAGGAGTCTATTAGCATGGCACATATTTGTCCATTCTTCTTTACAAAAAAGCTCCAAATCCATCAGATAGTGAGGGCATCTCCTGTGCACAGCCCTCTTCAGACCACCCCACAGATATTCAACTGGATTCAGGTCTGGACTCTGGCTGGGCCATTCCAAAACTTTAATCTTCTTCTGGTGAAGCCATGCTTTTGTTGATTTGGATGTATGCTTTGGTTTCTTTGTCGTGTTGAAAGCTAGGGTTGGTAGTCTCGGAAAACCAGCATGAATTTGAATGTAGCTTTTCCTCATGACTCCGTCTAACCCCTCCCCTCCTCCCTCGGGGGTCCTCCAAAACGACGCCCCCCCGCTCACATGCACGAGCGCCGCTGATTCTCGACCATATGATCGTGACTGATTCAAAACCGGTCCTCACCAAAACATTATCATAGTGAAAGTTAAAAACAGAAACAAACATGGCTGCTGTTATTATCCAGTTGTACCGGTGACACGATATCAGGAGAAAAGTTATAACACATATATAATACTGTAACAGATCTACTGTTTGTTAAATGTGTTCAGTGTAGATGTTCTTAATTCCTACAGTGTTGATGGTCAGTGAAGGCATCAGGAGAGGTGTAGAGTGTGCGAGTGGGAGAGTGGAGAGACAAGAGGAGAAGTTTTTCATTCATTCAAACATTGATTGTTGTTTTGTTGGTTGGCGTGATCACGGCCGACAGTGACCGGTTATTAAAGATCAACATGTTCACGAATCGGCTCGTCATCCCTACAGCATCCGGATGGATGCTACAATAAATCTATATTTTCTGTAGGACTTACTGAACGTCATTAATTATTCTGCTTGTTGGTGAGAGCTTTTTAGACTCTGATCCGGACTACAGTTCTGAGCAAAGCACCTCATCAGGTCAGAGAAGACAGGCCCGAGGACGAGCGAGAGGGGCAGTCAGTAGAGTCAGGGGAAGTAGAGGCAGGAGACGGGGACTCGGAGGAGTGCACGCCGGGGAAATGTACGCGCAGGAGGAGGGCAGAACAGCTGGACGGGATTTGATTGGTTTAAAATTTGGGGAGCCAAAACACGGTGATTGGTTAGTGTTTTCCCAGGTTTACTCCGACTGTAGATAGCAGTTTTTTTTCACTCTTTTTTAAGAACACATTATGTAATGATTGCCATCAGGACATAAAGATCATTTTAACCAGTATAACAAAAAGTGTATCTCAATCTGATTACCAACCCCAGCTTTAAAGGTGAATTCTTCTTCATCTTCATCTTTCTAACAGAGGCCTGGAGGTTTTGTGTCAAACTGACTGGTGTTTGTAACTGTTCATACTTCCCTCCACCTTCTCGAAGGCCCTGGTTTCATCTGAAGAAAAACAGGCCCAAAGCATGATGCTGCCCCCACCATGCTTCTCGGTATGGTGTCCTTCATGTGATGTGCAGTGTTGTTTTTGATGTTGTCACGTGTAGTTCACAGCCAGTACTTGTCAGAAATCCCTGCAGCTCCTTTAATGTTGCTGTAGGCCTCTTGGAAGCCTCCCTGACCAGTCTTCTTCTTCTTCTGGTCTTTTCATCAGTTTTGAAGGGAAGTCCAGTTCTTGGTAATGTCACTGTTGTGCCATATTTTCTCCACTTGGTGATGACGGTCTTCACTGTGGTCCATGGTATATCTAATGCCTTGGAACATGTTTTGTACCCTTCTCCTGACTGATACCTTTCAACAAGGAGATCCCTCTGCTGCTTTGGAAGCTCTCTGTGGACCAGGGCTTGAGGAAATGTGATGAAAATCCTCCTTGAACAGCTGATCTTTATTGGGATTAATCAAAGTCACTTTAAATTATAACAGGTGTATACTGACTAATATTTGTCATGAGTTTGAATGTGATTGGTTAATTCTGAACACAACCACATCCCCAGTTATAAGGGGGTGTGTCCACTTATGCAACCCCATTATTTTAGTTTCTTATTTTTTATTCTTCCCCATAAAAGAATAGATTTTTTTTTCAATTGAACTGTGCACGTTATAGGTCACATTAAAGGTGGAAAAAGTTCTGATATGATTTATCTTTGTCTAATTTTTTTACATCACAAAACCTGGCATTTTAACAGGGGTGTGTAGACTTTCGCTATCCACTGTCATTTTGGACACCAATCCCCATAATCGTCCATTTGACTTCCAACACTCCTACACAAATGCACAAATTGAACACTCTCCTACTCCATATGTTCCCTGTCCTTGTTTTAATGTTTAGTATATTCGTTATATCCTTCAATTACCCCAATAACAAACTGTGATTCCATGTTTAAGTGGGGCAAACCCTCATCTGTGCCAAGGATTATGCTTTTAAGCCTACATGACAATTACAGCTGGTATTTGAAGGCTATTAAAAAACAACAAAGAAAAAAAGTGTATAATACCTCCCGCTGTTTGATATCATGCAAATATATTCCTTAAATATAAAGCCCTTGTTGGAGGTAACAAAGAAACAGGGTCACCTAGTAGTTAGACTTCCCCATCACTGAGAGGCCAAAGGCGCTGTATCCAGTGTGTGTCCATCAGCAGTGTACGTCCTTGAGACAGCCACATAATAAAAATGCTTGATTAGATTGCTTAGATGGGACTGCCATCTGAATCCTTGAAATGAAACTACGAGGTGAATATTAAAATGTAATTCATTTCTCGTTCCCTCTTTGTTCTGATGTCGGGTCTGCAGAGTGTGTTATTGTACTGAGACCTAAGTCTCTCGCCATGAACGTGTGAGTTGTCCTCCAGCAAATGGCTGCGGTTTTAATTGCAATATGTGCACGGCTCACAGTTATAGGTCTGCTTTATTGGGCAGTTTGAAAACAATGGGATTCAGAAGTGACACAACTTTGGGAGGACGGTCTTTGCTATGGAATTTGAGAGTGTGAGTTTTGAGATTAGAAGTTGTCCCAAAGTGCCCCAGGTCTGTTAAAGTCTGCATTTATCACAGTCTGTGGTTTGTTTGCATGGGAAGGTGGAGAACTGTGGGATTAATGATGAAGCTGCTGATGAGGTTAAGCTGAAATTCCTCAGTCTCTATTCATTTCCCAACAAACCATAGAGCCAGGGGCGTACTCAGGCTGTTTGAGGGGCAGGGGTGAAACCCCCCCCCCCCAAAAAGGGCACCTCCTTTCATAGGGTGAAATGTATTGAGGAGGTCTGGTGGTCCTCCCCTAGAAAATTCTGAGCAGCTAACTTAATTCCTGCATTTTGGTGAATATTTATGTGACCATTTGTGCCGGAAAACGATTTATTTATTTATACATTATTGATTATAGTACTTAATTAAAACAGCATAACATAATGAACTGCATGGGCATCCACAGGGCACTTTAAAAAAAAATTATACATTGTAAGGGACATCCAGAGGGGCTTCAAGAAGGCACTTTTTTTGAGTTTGTTCTAAAGGTGGGGTATCCAGAGGCCCTTTTTTTTGCATTTCATTCATTTTAGGGGCATCCTTAGGGCACTTTTTTGCATTTTTTTGCATTTCATTCACTTTAGGAGTATCCAGAGGGCCCTTTTTTGTGTTTTTATTCATTATATGGGCGTCCAGAGGACACTTTTTTTCAATTTTATACATTGTAGGGGCATCTAGAGGGCACTTCTTATTTTATACATTTTAGGGGCATCCAGAGGGCACTTTTTCTATGTTTTATGTATTTTAGGGGCTTCAAGAAGGCACTTTTTTGAGTTTTTTTCTAAAGGTGGGGCACCTAGAGGGCACTGTTTTGCATTTCATTCATTTCAGGGGCTTCCAGAGGGCCCATTTTTTGCATTTTATGTATTTTAGGGGCATATAGAGGGCACTTTTTTGCGTTTTTATACATTTCAGGGGCATCCAGAGGACACTTTTTTCAATTTTATACATTGTAGGGGGCATCTAGAGGGCACCTTTTAAAATTGTATACATTATAAGGGCATCCAGGGGACAGTTTTTTTATTTAATACATTTTAGGGGCATCCAGAGGGCACTTTTTCTATGTTTTATATATTTTAGGGACTCCAATAAGGCACTTTTTGAGTTTTTTCTAAAGGTGGGGCACCTAGAGGGCACTTTTTTGCATTTCATTCATTTCAGGGGCATCCAGAGGGCACATTTTTTGCGTTTTATGTATTTTAGGGGCTGCCAGAGGGCACTTTTTCCTCTATTTTATACATTTGAGGGGCATCTAGAGGGCACTTTTTCTCTATTTTATACATTTGAGGGGCATCTAGAGGGCACTTTTTAAAATTCTATACATTATAGAGGCATCCAGAGGGCACTTTTTCTATGTTTTTTGTATTTTAGGGGCACTTTTTTGATTTTTTTCTAAAGGTGGGGCACCTAGTGGGCACTTTTTAAAATTCTATACATTATAGGGGCATCCAGAGGGCACTTTTTCTATGTTTTATATATTTGAGGGGCACCTAGAGGGCACTTTTTTATGCATTTTCCTCTGAAAGGGCACCATAGACCGCATTTTAAATGTTTTATCTACGACTGTGGAATCAAAGAGGGCACTTTAGCGCATTTTCTTTCAGACATAATGGCTACCCCCCTGAGTACACCCCGGCATACAGCTTTTGATTAAAAGTAAAAATTACAACATGCTTTCTGATGATGCCTTTTAAGAAAATAATGTCCCTTTTTCCTTAAGTTAATCCTTGAAACTTGAAATAACCATTAGCACAATACAAGAAGAATTGGATTTTGCAGGTTTGTAGATATTTCCAATGACCATGCCAGCTCTGTGAATAATCATTTTCAAAAGAGCACCTGATGCACAAAATTTGACTGCAACAAATACCATTTTTCACACTCTGTCTTGGCTCAGAAAAAAGCATACTGAATGTGTTAGCACACCAAAGGATGTCAGAACAAGCATATATCTGTGGCCTTTGTGCTTCTGTGACAAAGGAACTTTCTGGGAAATTAACAGAACCATAATAGATTGGCTGTTTGCCCAGAGCTTGAACTAAATCCTGACCCAACTGTAGACTAATCAATTATATATTGATGAAGTGTTGTAAGTTTGTATCTCATCATGCCACATTTTGGCACTGTTACAAAAGGGAGGAAGGTGCCAGAGCAGCTAAAATTAAGCAGTGTCTCAACAACCATGACTCTCACTCCCATGCACAGTGCCAACCCCCTCTCAACTTGGCAGGCTCTTCCTCCCGGTTGCCTCTGGTTAGATCCTGCAAGCCAAGAAGAAGAATAAACACAAAAAACGTATACTCGAGGCGCTGCTCTATCTGGAATTAAAATCCTGGCTGACTTTGACAAAATGATTAGCAAGCAGACGGGTAACACAAGATTAATGTGTGTAATTATCATCAACATGGCTTTATCTCCCAGGGAGAATTTATTTGTGACAATAGGCTGAACTTAAAGTTTATACCGGTCTTTCTTTAGTGACAAAAGAAGCCCCATAGTTCGGTCTTTGAAGGTGGAAGTGTGGGGTTATGTTGATAGTAAAATTAATGTCCTGACTGTTTTCATTACATACCTTGCTTTCAGTCAGAAGGGCTGCTCCAAGGTGTGAGAATCTATCTCTGTTAAGTTGTGATTCTTTTCTTTTCTTATAACAAAAACAGCTGCCAGGAACTTTTTCTAAGGCTTTGTTTCACTCCTTCTTTGAATTGCATTCACCTTGATGATCAGATGATCCCTTTAAGGTCTTTAAAAGTTGATTATGCCATGGCGATGGAGTCACCCATTGGTTTGGGGACACCTCCAGTGTTTCCCCTAGGTTTACAGCCTTGGGGGGAGACAGACTTTGTGAATTTTTTAATAATTCATGCAGTCGATCAGATATCGGTATCAGGGTTTAAAAATCGTCAACATTTCACTCTTTTAACACTTTTGCTTTTGTGAAGTGAAATAACCTAGCCTGCAAAAAAGTCAAAATAAAACTTTCTTCATGTGACCACTATATCTGATTCTCTTGATTCATGAACGCAAAATACAGGTCAGCATTGCACTTTTACGACGGCCCCTGAATGCACCTGCAGTGACAGTCAGCTCACGGCACACCGGGGGTAAAAATCCTCAATGAAGAGGAGACTGGTTCACACAGCACACCTGCTGCAGGTAGAGACCAAGCTAACACTGCGCCCCTCCAATAATAACTCAGCATGTAACAGGACTGCATAGTTTTAATTTCTTAAGATTAGACGCACAGTGGGGGAAAATATGAGTTGTTAATGTCCGACGGTCCTTCTTAAGTTTTCATCTGAGTTTGTATTATCAGTGATGCACTTTAGCTCGTCATAGTCTCGTTTTCGTCTTGAAAAACCGAGTTGTTGATGAACATTTATCGTATCGTGATGTGATGTGTGTCTGTGCGCGCATCGGGGCGGAACTGTGCCATGCTTGATAAAGAGAGCAGATGAGCATAATGACATCCTGTCATGTAAATAAGATCAATAACATAAGGATATTTAGTCTTAGAACAAGTTTAAGACCTGATCTATAAGAGAGGTAACCCTGAATTACTTCTGCTGTGATCTGGCGCTATATAGAAAATAAAATTTACTGAACTTCCAAGGGGGGCGGGGGCCGCTGTTGGGGGGTATAATGGTAGGGGAAACACTGACCTCTTTAAGAGCCACCAGTTCAGCATTGTGCAATCACCAACATAAGCTGACATATTTTGATGTTAAACCCCCAATTTGTACAAGGAATATGTGCACCGCGCTCTGCATGTTTGGAGCATAGCGCCAGCTCAGAGCAGCCAGGAGCAGCTGGGTCCAGTATAGAGAGAACAACAACCAAACAACAAGTTACAGCGTCTTTCTGTGGTTGAATTTAATTTAATTTTAGTTAATTTGATTAGAACAATGCACATTAATCAACATTTCAACACTATGCCTCAATGTAAATATGCCAGAATTAGCACAATAGCTAAATTTCATCCATAGTCCTAACACATGTACTTCCATAAAACATAAAACAAGAAGATTTAAAATGACAGGATGTCACAAGATAGTCAACAGGACACTACACAAGCACATTTTACATACACATGTTTGTGACATTATAAAAACGGGATGGAAGGTGAGGCCAAAGCCCCTGAAACTGGTATCAAATAAGGAAACAGACTATTCATGGTTACATGACTGGTTTGTTTTTAATGTTTAAGTGTTTTTTTAAAGGTACAGTAGTTCTCGAGCTCCCTAATGTGAGCTGGTCGTTTGTTCCAGGACTGTGTGCCTCTGACAGACACTACCATTTGGCTGAATTTTGTTTTACGTCTCGGTACATCACAGTCTCCTCTTGTTTGTGCTCCAGTATTTATCATATTGTGTTTTTGTTTTTTTTTATGGATGTGATCAATGATGGAGGGGTAAGCCCATTTAAAACTTTCAAAACAAGACAGATGTCAGTATAGGTTTAAGATCGTCAATGTTTAAAATATTCTACTTCCTCACTGAGATTTTGACTGATTCTTAAAGAGAGACTTGATGGATGTTAATGTGCTGGCTGTTGTGTGACCAAGTTGTAAATGAATAAGTGATGTGAGTTGAATCATTTGGATAGTATTTCATTACTTTTGTGCTTTAATCATCACTGAGTACGCTGCAAAAGTATAACGATTTGCTTTTGCAGGTTTAGATGAGTTTAACATTAATATTTCTGCTCTACTTTGTTGTCCTGTCACCCTCTGACAAAGCTATCATCTTAAAAATCCTGTTGTAGTCGACCTGGATCACAGATATGTGGCTGTTTGTAGCTTACATCCATAGGCAATGAGTATTTCCAATCTATACAATCCTTGTGCCTGACTTCCTGTCCAGGTTGATCTTCTCTGTTTAGCTTGATGCATGCTGTGCGCTGGCTCTGTTGAAGCTAGACTAATTTGGGGGTAAGTCTCCATGGGTGTCAGATATCCATGATAGCAATTACAGGTAACCACACCCCAAAATTACACACTGCATTACTACATATTTTCCTTTAAATGGGACCTGTGCTGTATGTATCATGAACTATGGCACCATTTTTTCTTTTCACAGTTATGTTCTGCCACTGAATTGGAACATACTAGCTTCACGCTGAGTTGTAGAGGACTTAAGTCAGGAAGTCTTACCTCTCAGCTACATAATTATCTATATATAATAACCCATTTACCCCCAGGTTTCATACAACCTGACTCCTTTATGGAACCTAGTGGAGTCGCCCCCTGCTGGCTATGACAATGTATGCAGGTTAATGGCACTGTCGGGCATGGACTTTATCATTAAAGCCTGAGGTTTCTTTTATACAGTCAGCGGGTGAACGTTTTCACACAAAGAACGAACAACACTTGCATGCTAACTTTAGCATCTCAAGTTAATCATCAGCATGTTTTCTTGGTCATTACAGTCAGCTTGAAACACCATCATGCCAAATGTCCTGTTGCTTTAAAGCACTTGTTCACAGTATTAATTTTCATCCTTACATATTTTTGTGATCAGATGAAGCTTAAAAGCAAAATTGTAGCTTTAAAGAACCTCCCCAAAAAAGACCCAGCTTCATTCATTCAATTTCTAAATAATGCATTGATGAAATAAAACAGCTTGTGTGACTAGCAGCTTGCACTGAAAGTGTTTTGTGCGTGAAATAATGAATGACTCAGAGATTTGTGTGTCCTTTCCTTTTTAGTAGAAAGTTAGTTTAAGAATAGGTAAGCCACCAGACTTTGTGTGGCTCACGGTGATAGTCATAACTCCTGCTGTCTGACGTCCTCCCGCTGAGCCTTTCAGCCCAAAAGAGGAGCAGCTTGTTGAGGACAACCTGGGACCACAGCGCTGTCAAGCTTCCGCCACCCACGGGACTGAGGTGTTATTAATGCAATATAACACGTAAACCAATGGGGGGGGGGTGCCTTTGAATGTTTCCTGGTAAACTGCCTGTTGCGAGTGCTTCTGTATCAGACACACAATGACTCACAGGCATACAGTGAAATGATCAGCAAGCCTTCAGTATAAGACACAGGAAGTTGTTTGTGTTTCATCTCTCCAGAGGTGGTCACGAAATAATGAATGATTGATGCTGGATGCCTGATGAAGTGACCCCTGCTAACTCAATATTTGAAAAAGTATATCTATATTTATTCATCCACTTATTTATTTTTGCCTCTTAGAAAACACACAGTGCAGCTATTTCTTCACTGCCTCCTTTGTCACTATAATATCTGGTTCTTCCTTTTATCACGGCAGAAGTGACAACTTATTTTGTCAGCGCGATGCAGATGGTACGTCTCATTTTAGCTCACGGTCTGTTGTCAGACATAAATAAGGCTTTGATGTCGCAACCAACATTTATTTGTTAAGATGACAATTATTTGTTCCGCTCCCTAATACCCTATTACATCATAATTTCATGATTTTACCAGGCACTGAAATCCTTTTTGACAATCTGTAAAACATTATCTAATTAGCATAATGGAATTAATTGACATTCATTAAAATCGGAAATGGCAAACAGCCTGAGGTACAATTTTGTGACATTTGTCATTTATGAAAGTTCTTGACAATACAACTCTAGATGTAGTGTCGAAATAGAAAGATGTATCCAGTACTACAATCATGAAGCCATTAAAGTTGGTGTGCAATGTTGATTAAAGCAGATTTTGATGATTTAAAATCATGCTAACTCTATATTAATTGAAGTACTGCAAAGACAACACATCAAAAATGTTAAAACTGAGAAAAATTGATATACTTATTATAATGTTTTTTTCAAAGATCTGTGAATTAGATTTTTTTACACGTTACATACAAAAGATAAATGTAAACAATTAAAGCAAGTGATGTTTTTTTTGTACAAGAAACACAATAAGTGAATGAATGAAAATTGCACCAAGAATAATAATAAATGCTAAAAATTCAACATAAAAAAAAAAAAAAAATAGAAAGGAAATTATAAATAGTTAAACTACAATAAGATAAATAGGTTAATATTTTAAAAAATAAATAAATAAATGCAAAATGTGATAAAAACATTAAGAATAAGAATAATAAATAATAAATAATAAATAAAATAAGCTTATTTTAACTGTGATGTGAGCAACACGTCAAAAAAAAAAAGTCTGGACATGGTCAACACAACACAACACAACAGGAAGTTGTGTAATGCTTTAAAAAAAAAAAAAGGTACATAAAAGGGCCTTCTTCAGAAGATGAGTGTCTCAGAAGTGAAGCCGGGAAGAGGTTTGGCACACTGTAAAAGACTGCATGAAGCAAATAGTCCAACAATTTCAGACTAATTTTCTTGAGTGTAAAATTGTGACCAATTTAAGGGACCATTATTACATGATTCAGAGAATCAGGAGAAATCTCTGTACAAAAGGGGGTAAGGCAGGAAACCAATATTGTATGGCAGTGATGTTAATCCCCCAGTGTGTTGAAAACAGACTCTGTAGTGGAAATCACTGCATGGGCTTAAAATCACTTCCAAAAAACCAATGTCTTTGAACACAGTTTGTTGCTGCATCCATGAATGTGGGTTACAATTGCACCATGCAAAGAGGAAACCACATACTATATACCAGTGGTTCCCAAACGTTCCACTCTACGACCCCCAAAATATAGATGCCAAAGAGTCGCGACCCAAGCCCCCCAAATGTTGCTTCATACTTCATTTAGCTGGCCTATGTGGCTGTTTAATGAGTTGCTGAGAATTAACCTGCTGCTACTTCTGCTTTTGTAAACTTAACCTAACTCTGACCCTAACCTCAGGAGTCATCTGGCAACAAAGAAAAGCAGAAATTTAATTTGCAAGGAAAAATAATTGGTCAAAGATGTAATTTTAGATTACTAAAAAATGTTCTGGAAGACATCTTGTGACCCCTCCACCAGTGTCTCTCAACCCTCGGGGTGTCCAGACCCCCACTTTGGGAACCTCTGCCATACACACCATAAATATGATCCAGAGATGCCAGTGACTTCTCTGAGCCTGAGCCCATTTAGAATGGACTGAGGCGAAGTGGGAAAACTGCCCTTTCGTGTGATGAGTCAGTATTTGAAATCGCAAGGGGAAGAACCATCTGGCTTCTTAACAGTGCAAAGCCCAAAACAAGCAGTCGCCATGGTATGAGGATGCATAAGTGTCCATGGCATGGGTAGTTTACTCATCTGGGAATGCTCCAATAATGCTGAACTATATATATATACAGATTTTGGAGCAACTTCTGCAGCCATCCAGACAATGGCTTTTTCAGATTGCTGGCGTATTTGATGTGTTTTATTTGCACTATTTTCAATTTAATGTAGGTTTAAAATTATTGGCAAACTCTGAAATACTGCTTTAATGCACATTTTACATAACCTGAGTTCCAACTGCAATAAAAACATGTCACCCTGTTGAGTTATTGGGCCAAAAGTACAAGCAGTTATTTGAATCAATGGTAAAAGAAGACAAAAAAGGAGTACTTGTATGCACTTGTGGTTGATAAGAGTTTATACATAACAATATACTTAACTTGGGGTTCCATTGATTCTCCTTCTTACCAATAAAAACATTAAAGAACTACACAAAGTTAGAAGTTAAAACAGTAAGAGGTAGTGACATAGACGTTCTCACAGAATCCTTTAATATCCCACCGGGCGCATTAAAGTCTATTATAAAAAGATGGAAAGTATTTGACTCAACTCCAAATCCACCTACAATGCTCTGTCCTCTAAAATGCAGCACCCAGGCAGGA
The DNA here is from genome assembly GCF_009762535.1 of Notolabrus celidotus. NCBI lineage: Eukaryota > Metazoa > Chordata > Actinopteri > Labriformes > Labridae > Notolabrus > Notolabrus celidotus. Next base: position 28,705,146 of record NC_048288.1, read on the forward strand.
GAGCTTTTAGTTTAAGACCAACAAGAGGCATATAATAACTCTGTGGATGACAATCTCCAGTTGCTGAGGTGGGAGAAAATGTGCATACCCCATTAGATAGCACATAGGGACAGAAAATAGCCACAGCTAAGTGCAATAAAGTTCTTTGGTCCCATTAGACTGAAAGTGGGTTTAACCGGGGTTATTTGCCGGGGGCTGTGATTTAGTGGATTTTTATCGACACTATGAGGTTGCCAGACAATCAGCGGTGACTCCGGTTGGTTACATGGAAGAATATTAGGATGCAAATGTCATGGTAACCTTTCTTTTGGTTTTATTATTGTAAGGTTTTTGTATTTAAAATACACAAAACACTAAAAGTAACTAATACACTTGAATGTCTGCAGATATTTTCCATCCTTCTAATTCCTTTTTTGAATATTCTGTGCTAAGCTAACAGCATCCTGTTACAACCGTACACCCAAGTCTATGGTTAGCCTAGCATGCCCTTTAATTCTGCGACTTCTTTTGCAACAAACACCAACCAAGGTTAACATACTTTATTATAAAAATTTTCAATCGTGCTACATACACACAGTTTGTTCTACATACATACAATCATGCACAAACATGCTATGGACATGCTTAGGAGAGGTCTTCAGAGTGTGAAGGCTGCCATCAACCGGCGCCACCCGAGCAACTGGGGGTTCAATGCCTTGCTCAAGCACCTCGGCAGTGCCCAGGCAAATAGACCAGTCCACTTGCCAAACTTTGTCCACTCTTGGACTTGAACCAGCGACCCTCCGATTCCCAAGCTAGTCTTTATAGTTAAATGTGTAAATGTAGAATTGATATAAGGCAGATTATCATATATAATAAAGACAGGCTAGCAATGGCCTCCGTTTCTGTTCATGCTTAGCTAACAATACCCAGACTACTACTTATGCTAAGCACATATTGCACTCTTAATCTGCAAATTTGTCATTTTCTACACACAAGCCAGTCTTCATTTATTATTATTTGAACTCTGAAGCTAACAGTCTAGACTTGTATGAATGCTAGAGTTACCCATGGCTTCCAACAGATCCGTGTCCGGTCCATCTCCGGCCGCTGGACTGCCAGAAGGTCACTTGACCGAGGTTTTCCCTTGGTAATTATTGAATCAATGATTATCCAAGCCCTCTCTTCATCCATGTTGTCTTTCTGGTCCTCTGAAAACCTCTGACCTGTTGACTCCAGGCCTGGCTCCGCTCATCATGACGTTTGTTTGTTGTTGTAGTTAAGTGAAATACGATCTGGTGATAACACAGAGTGTTTTATTCTGAAAATTAACCGGATGTTTTCATTTTGTTTTGGTGAAACCTGGCTTCCTGTCCCGCTCCATCTGCTCTGTTGAGATTGATGCATTGTGCTCCTGCACCCAGCATACATCGGAGTCTTCTGAATCTGATCCCGAGTGCTCCAGCGTTCTGGATCAGATGCGCAGCTGGAACGCAACGGAGCGGATCCAGTGGAAGTTAAAGGGATATTTCAGTTTTTTTAAGTGGGGTTGTATGAGTTACAGTAAACTAGTGCTCCTGCAAGCCACAATGAGTGCCGGTGAGCTCTTCCCCTTTAATGAGAAAATTCCCAGAGGACCGGCAGGTAAGCTAGGCTATTTTCTCTGCGGACGGGGTCGCCTATTTCACTTAAATTGGGAAAATATGGTCCAGGCACTCATCCCGGTGCAAATGCATGCACCAGTAGAAAAAATTGGAGGTATTCAGTTTGCAGTCAGAAACCCCTCTTTCTTTTGGCACTATTTTCAAATGCACCTTGCAGACCTGTGTTCTTCCACTGCATGAGACCTGATACACGCCAATCAGCTGTTTGGATCAACAAGCACATAGCAGGATCAAGTTGCGTTATCGGTCTTTAGAGTGAATTAAAGTCACTTTTCTGCAAATTTAAAAGATGGTACATACTTGTCTTTATCCCGGCTGTTTCAAACAAGCAAACCTCCTGTAACTTCAAAAAAACTGAAATATCCCTTTAACACATTGACTAGAATGGAAACCTATTAGATGGATCAGACACGGACCAGACATGGATCTGGTGGAATTTGGCACATGGCACATTATGTCTTTGTGACCTGCAACTTGTTCTTTGATAAACCAAATGAGTCTTTCTGACTTGATCTGTAAAACAGCAACAATCCAGTCCCCAAAGAGCAATGGTGAAACATTTTCCCTGCATCATGCTTTAGTCTAAATAAATATTTTCTTAACACCACAGTCCTGAAAATCTGAAACATCGGGGCTCTCATGGATCACACTTCTTGTTTTGAAGAGAAGGTGTGGACGGTTCATACAGATTCCTGCAGCTGTTGTTTTTTAGCGCTTAATGTTTGCAGATAAAAGGTCATATATAAATAAATGGTAATTAGGATATTAGCTTTAATATTTAATTTCCATTTAATATTCATTTAGGGGATTATGAATTTGGAACAGCTTGGCAAGTGAAAAAATGAATTATACAGCAATGTATACATCCATGAGGTAACATGGGGTAAATTGAATTTAATGTCCATAAGTATGGGATTTATAGAAGTAGCAAATAATGATCTGAAATGCTGATAAATATATCTCTTGTGCTTTGCTATCAGGGGAAGGACATTGATTCCAAATGTGATATTCAATCTGATTCTATTTCAGCATCCACCATAATAACACAGAGTGTAATGTAATGTGCATAGACTGGAAATGCATTGTAATGAAAGCAGTGTTTTTTATGAAGGTGTGCTTTGCAGACAGAATAATAATAATTGACACGGTCAGCTGCAACACAAGAAAATAAATAAAAAATAAGCAGACACACTGCAGACAGACAAAAAGAGACATTTCACCCCTCCAAGGGTTGAAATGCTTTCCAAAGACGGTTAAAGTCGGGGGTTGTCCGAACACATCACCTCACTTCAGAGGGAGCAGCAGAGTGGTGTGAGGCTGAGAGGCCAAGAGTTAACTGGGCAGCACTGGATCGATCCCGGGTCACGGCGGAGGCAGCCAGCTGGTAAAGGGGTCAACTGACAGCGATGTGCTCCTCCTTAACTTACCGATTTCTGCTTTAACCCCATGACTCAAAGACTTTCACCAGTTCCACTGTACTGCGGTCTCCTCTAAAATCTATACAGAGAGCAGTTTGCTCTTCAGTCGATGTGTTGACTTTTCTGTTTGCCCTTAAGGTAAGCAAATGGAGCTACACAGTGTGCTCCTTTAAAGCCTCTGGAAGCTCTTATCCTCAAAAGCCTGACTAGGAAATTAAGAATCTTAGGAACCATCTAGTTAGCATACAAAATGATAAACAAAACTGATTCAATCAAATTTGAAATATCATCTTTTAAGTTTCTCTTTCTTTCTGGTGTTGTTTAGGTTTTAATTGGCTATAATAAAAAAATGGGTACACCGTTTCAGCTATATAGTGTTAGCTCAGTCTGATGTGGTTGCAGATGAGGGCTTTCATTGATATCAGGTTTTCATGGCCAAAGAAATTCATGTTAATATTATTGCAATATTTATGGAAAATTCAACGCTATATCAGCCATATTAAGGAAAAGCAAGACAAGGATGGAGTGACTTCATTACCTTTACCAATATTTGCAATTGACTTACTCTAATGACATTCATTTCTAATGATCTTCAAATCATTCATGTTCATGTTTTATTAAATGTTAAAAAAAAACTCCCATGTATACTTTTGTGGGGGCAGGTAGAGTGCTTTGCTTTCACATTTAATCTTCAAGATAATTTGTGCTGCAGCAGTAACCACACTAGGGGTGACCCCTTGACTTACTTGACTTAAACCCTTTGGCTCTTGGGGGAGCATAGGTCATTTATGAACTTCTTCCAGCTGGTTCGGCGTTGAGCGATCTTCTCTGCTTCCTTCCAAGATGTTCCTTTCTCCTTGAGTTCTGCCTCGACAGACCTTTTCCAGCTGTTTTTGGGTCTTCCCGGCTTTCTTTTCCCCTGGGGGTTCCAGGTTAAGGCTTGCCTGGTTGTGTTGGAGGATGGTTTTCTCAAGGTGTGCCCGATCCAGCCCCATTTCCTGCGTCTTATTTGTGTTTCTATTTGTTCTTGTTGTGTGGTTTGCCAGAGCTCTTCGTTTGTGATGGTGTTAGGCCAGTAGATTCCTAGGATGTGTCGTAAGCATCTGTTTATGAATGTTTGCAGTTTGCTTGCTGTTGCTTTTGTGGTTCTCCATGTTTCCGCCCCATACAGTAGAACTGACTTGACGTTGGAGTTTAATTTGCGTGGAGATGTGTTTGGAGTTCCATACTTGCCGTAATATTAAAAAAGCTGTTCTATTCTAGCTTGTGTGTCTTTGTCGCTACCTCCATCCCTCCCAACAATGCTTCCCAGGTATATGTATGTGTCCACCTCTTCTAGTGCCTCTCCATCCAGATTAATGGTGTTGTTTGTTTTGTGGTCTATATTTATCACCTTTGTTTTGCTTTTGTTGATGTGAAGTCCTGTAGTGGCTGCTGTTTTGGCAAGTTTTGTGAATTTGGTTTGCATTTGTGCTTGGGTGGTAGACAGGAGGACTATGTCATCTGCAAAATCTAGGTCTTCTAATGGGGGGGGGGGTGACCCCAAATAGTCGAATATTGGACGATTCGTTCTAATGAGCCTTAGTCGACTGCCAATCTCATAGTCGAATATTTGCATATGAAAAGTGGATCATTCCATTCAAACCATGGGGGTGCTCAGTGTCTAATTCTACATTATTTTCCTGTTTCCCTTAAAAATAGTGTCTCATATATCCTATTTTGATATAAATATAGACTTATTTAATGTAATTCTGAGAACAGCTCTTGAAGTGTTAAATCTCCTCAAAGTGGTAATTAAATCTCCCCTGGTAATTAAAGGTGGACTCTCCCATTTAGCGGGGACCTGTAGAGCAGACGTACCTCAGCTGGCCTTTAAATCTTTCTACGTTCATGGCAGCTCAAAATGTCAGAAATAAAAATTCAGTTGATCCTAAAAAATAGTGATGAAGATGAGGAGCAGCTTCATGAAGAGGGCTGTGAGATCAAGGATTACCGGACCACACAAAAACTGTACGGGTCCAAAAGAGCGAGCAGGAATACCCAAAGCTGTCTGAAGCCTCAAAAACAATCCACAGCATCCCATCCACCTCCACACCATCAGAGAGGATAATCTCAAAGACAGGATTTACAGTCAACAAAGCAAGGAGCGCACCTCTGCCCGTACACACGATGGTTTTCCTCAGGTACAATTTGAAAATACTCAAGCGGACAAAGACGCGATGAAAGACTGTTTCAAAGGATCTGTTAAGGTATTTAGAAACCCTTTAGCTGGTTCAGGTTTGATTTTGAACATTATACAAATGTTTAGCCTTAAGTTGGACAAACTACCCTCTGCAGTGCTGCTCTCTGCTGTGTGAACACTGTTTAAATATCTCCTGATTCCTTACTCTATAACGGCGCGTTGTTCCATGTTTAACTGATGGTGGCCTTATTTGAGTTTTCTCTCCTCCATCACCTCGTTGTTTTTGCAATAAAGATTAAAACAATCTAAGTTTTATACTTATAATATTCTGTGGTCCCTTTTACTTTAAGCTACGAGTCTCTTAATTGTAAAGGGTTATGTGTAATATTGTCATGCGGTCACCATCATGCAGACTTTGGGTCAATAAGGAAAAACAACAAACATTCCACTATTCGTCGACTATGGGCAAAATCTGATGAATCAGATTCGACTAAGCAAATCCTTAGTCGGGCTCACCCCTAAACCACACACTGCAATAAAAGCTAGCTAACTAGCTGGATACTGCATCTTCTTCTTCTGCTGCTGCTTCTTTATCTCCCCACTGTTTCATGACAGGTGGTTCTTAACAACGATCATTAAGAACCACTACTGCCCCATACTATAACAAAGTGCAAATGAGTGCATATGCATCAGCTGTGTATGCAGCCTGTTAAAGTAGCTTTTGTTTGCTTTTCTTCATTTTGATTATTTCACTATATTTTATTGTAAATATTTGTCAGATTTTTCACTGGCAATTTGTCTATGTTTTGATACTTCAATATTATGTTATTTTGTTGTATTTATTTCATTTGATCTTCATTTTATTTTATTTTATTCTTATATTTATCTTATTTTATTCCCTCTTCTATTAATATTTTGACTTTCTTACATATTGTTTATAAGAGCTCTGTAATGACCGAATTTCCCTCCCCAGGATAAATGAGGTATTTCTGATTCTGATTTACAATGGGCAAAAAAAAGCAGATAAAAAAGCAAAAATGAAGCAATGAAATGAATCTAAAAACATTACCAATAAACGAAACAACAGAATAAAAGCTTGTACGTAAAAATGTGTTTGGAGCAATGAAATAAAAACACAGGACTGACTCTGCAGGTCTGATCTCCTCTGACTGGCTGTTCCACAATGTAGGTTCTCTAACCATAAAAGCCCTGCAATGAACCAAGAAGTTAGACAGTATTACCATATGCTTATTTTTAGCACAATATCAACATTTCATTCATTATTTAACAAAAGACAGTTATTTTACATAGAGGTATAATGCAACAGCTCTATTGCAGATTTAGTGTCAATCATTAAAGATCCTTTTTTAAGGGCAGGCGAGGCTTTCAGCCTAGTGTTGTAGTACTCAAGACCAGTCTCAGTCTCGAGACCCTTTTTTTAAGGTCTGGTTTCGGACTCGAAAGCATTTGTACTCGGTCTTGTCTCTGTCTTGGACTGGGCGAACTCAGTATTTTATATCAAGACTAGTTAAGACCGCCACTGATGCACTCTGTGTACCTGTTATTACTGTAATAAGATGGAGCCCCCCCCAAACAGAAGTTGTTGAAGAGGTAAAGGGTAAGTAGCACTAGCTCTTCTTAGTTTAGGCAGTATTCAGGATGGTGTATCTATCAGGATACGTTGAAGGATGAGGAGACAGTACTTTTACTTAGCTGCTGTAAGGCCAGCAGTATTTAAGTGTTTTATTTTGTTAACTCTCATAATGACTTTTCATTGATATATATGGTCTTGGTCTTGTCTCGGTCTTGCCCTGCCTTGGTCGGTCTTGCCCTGCCTTGGTCTTGGTCCTGACTCGGTCTCGATCCCTAAATGTCTTGGTCTCGGTGCACTCTGGTCTCGGACATGTCTTGGTCTTGTCTCGGTCTCGGTGCACTCTGGTCTCAGACATGTCTTGGTCTCGGTTAATGTGGTCTTGACTACAACACTATTTTGGCCTGTAACAATACAGCACTAGCTAACAACACTAGACCATAGTGTAACATTTCAATTAGAGCTTTGAGAACAAGACTGGCGTTTAGCTAGCATTGCCCATGTGTGCATGCTAAGTGCTAACTTTGGATTAGATAGCAAAGCATTTTGGTTTTCACCGATCAGAAACCAGTTGAAATGAAATAATTCAGATCTTCTTTCTCTTTTCATTCTTGCTCCTCAAACAGATTACTGTTTCATGAGTGATTGTACAGAGCACTGATATGTCAATAGATTTAATTTTTGCATCACCAACCCGGTCTTGAGAAATGGTTGAAACAGCAAAACACACATATGTTTTTGCAATAGGTGGTTTGTGTCTCAGATTTTCATGGCTGCTTAATGAGGCTCTACACTTTGATGTTATGTATTCTTTTTCCATCATTTTATGCCCAAATTGAAGACGTACAGGCACGTCACATTAGCTTTGCATATTTTTTTTCCAGACCCTGAATGTTCTCCTCCACTCACAGGCCATATCAGCAACGCGTTTCCATTCAGCTTGTAGTGGATAGTACTTAATGTTCTCTTTCTGTGTAAAGCGATCTGCTGAGAGAGTTCATTGAGTCTGAATGGCTGTGGATTCAGTGGACTCTTCATTTTCACTGCGCCACTCAGGGGGCTGACTCCTCGTGGCATTTCTTACTGCAGCTGTATTACAACTGTAGCCCCAGAAACCAGATTATGCAAACGAGGAGCATTCTCCTGTGTGCCCAAGTTACATCCAAGTGCAAAATTAGCCAAGCGCTGAGACACAAACAAGATCATAGAGAGTGAGAGCAAGAGGGGGGGGGGGGGGGGGGTGGTGAGGAGGAGGAGGAGGGTGGAATGATATGTAGATTCATGCTAAATATACCCACAGGTTATTGACCATAATGATTAGGCAAGCAGTGACTAGCCTCCACTCTGAAATCACTGATTCGGATGTGATTGGTGGAGTGACTTGGTGACAAAAACACATTTCCCTCCCAGACTGACTTGACTGAATGATCCCATCAGAGGGATTGCCTCCTCAGCCTGATGTGTTCCCGCTGGATTTAGCTGATATCGTGTGATGAAGCTGTTCCTATTTATTGCAATCTTTCAAATTGTTAACCGTTATATATATACCCGGAGGTTGCAGCTTATTTGTGATTTCACTCTCTTGGTATTTCCTTTAAAAAAAAGCAATACACTAATGCTGTTATCCCAAACCCTATATATGATGACATCTATTTGATGTGTTTTCTGAGTAGTCTTCCATGAAACAGTTTCACGGTAAGCTTGTTGAGAAATTCCAAAATCAGACTTTTTGAAGACGATGCAGCAGCTGCCTCCTGGAGCCAATTAGCTTGGCTTGGTATATTTATAGGGCGCAAACTCAGAGGGCTAGCCATGCTTCCTTTAACACAAACAAAATTAGCAAAATAAGCAATTCTCAAGCTTAATGATCAATGTCTTACCTTGGTAATCCATGCTTTTATTAACAGTCGACTGGATTACTGTAACTCTCTGTATTATGGCCTGGACCACTCATTATTGCACCGCCTGCAGCTGGTACAAAATGCTGCTGCCCGTCTCCTCACTGGAAAACGTAAGCGTGACCACATATCCCCCATCCAAGCTTCGCTGCACTGGCTCCCGGTTGCTTTTAGAATAGATTTTAAAATTGTATTGTTTGTTTTTAAAGCTCTTAATGGCCTAGCCCCCCAGTACCTGACCGAGCTTCTCCAATATCATGTCCCTGCCAGGACACTGAGATCATCTGGTCAATTGCTATTGGTCACTCCTAAAACCAGGCTTAAAACCAGAGGTGACCGAGCCTTTGTGGCGGCTGCCCCTCGGCTCTGGAACAACCTGCCCCAACAGATCCGCTCTGCAGGATCAATCCAGATTTTTAAATCCTCTCTTAAGACACACCTCTTCTCAATCAATCAATCAATCAATCAATCAATCAATCAATCAATCAATCTTTATTTTTATAGCGCCAAATCACAACAAACATTATCTCAAGACACTTTTACAAACAGAGCAGGTCTGGACCACTCTATGTCAAATTATGAACAGAGACCCAACTTCAAGACAGGGTAAGACTCAGTCTGACCCCACTTTAATCCACCATGAGCATTGCACCTTGCATTATTCAGCTAGTTACAGTGGCGAGGAAAGACTTCCTTTAACAGGTAGAAACCTCCAGCAGAACCAGACTCATGTTAGACGCACATCGGCCTTGACCGAGTTGGGTCTTGAAAGAGGGATAGAGGAGAATAAGAGAGAGAGGTGATAGTGATTAGACGAGTATTTAACAATCTTTTTTTTACCTCTGATTCATGACTCTCATTTACTTTTTGTTTCTACCTGAAATTCCTTTGTTAATCTATCCTTTGATAGAATTGGTGGATGTCTGTGGAGAGTGATAATTCCTACAGCATCTTCCAGAGAACAAGTTGTGTTCCTTTCTTTTGATTTTGTTATTAAGTTGCAGTTTCTTATTAGTTTCTGTGACCCCTGTCCTTCTGGTTTAGTTTTTGGGAAATGTAATAACACAGAAAATGCTTCAATGTGGCCATTTCTCAGTCCCTCCAGGAAGTTGCGATTTCGCGATCGCAACTATCAACGCAAATTCAACCAATCAGCGCAATTTTTTCGCGGCCTTGCAATTTTATACAATCACTGCAACTTTCCCGCAAATTTGACCAATTACCTCAATCTCAGCCCCTGCACGTCATTGGTTCTGTCATCAATTTGACTTCCTTGGAACATAAACATAAGTCCTCACTTGGTCGGCACTTTTCAACAGCAAAACACGCACAGAGAACGGGTGAAAAGAGGGGACAGCAGGCAGGACAAGTGACCATGACAACGTTGTTATTTATAGATTGAGGGGCTCAGTGTTAGCTTGGTCTCTACCTGCAGCAGGTGTGTTTTATGAACCAGCTCTCCTCACCTCCATGCATCTGTCTCATCTTCATTGATGATTTTTACCCCCCGGTGTGCGTTAGTGACAAAGACACAACCGGGGGACGTCTGTTTACTATTTGTTTGACGTTGTTGCCGTGGTTACCGTAAAAAGCTCTGCATCTACAGCTTGATTTAATCCAGTTTGGTGAAACATCAGACACATTCAGTAAGTTTTGATCAACTCCTTGTCATCAAAGATGCAGATTCATTTCAGTGTGTGCCGTGAACTGACTGTGCATCAGTCGCTGCGAGGTGCATTCAGGGACCGTCGTAAATGTGAAATACAGCCCTTTAATGGCATTTTTCTTCGAATCAAGAGAATCAAAATACAGTCAGTGGCCACATCAAGAATGTTTTCTAAGGGGCGCTGGTGGCCTAGCGGTCTAAGCGCCCCACATACAGAGGCTACAGTCCTCGTCGCAGGGGTCGCCGGTTCGATTCCTGGCCGGTCGACTATCTCCTGCAGGTCTTCCCCCGCTCTCTACTCCCCACATTTCCTGTCTCTCTTCAGCTGTCCTGTACAATAAAGGCAAAAAGGCCCAAAAATATAAGAAAAAAAAAAAAAAAAAAAGAATGTTTTCTAAAAACAACTGTAATTTAGCATAGTTAATTGCCCCTGAGATGTTATTGGGGAAAAAAAAGTAATAATAAATTGCAACTTTCACCGCAATTTTTTCAAAAAGCTGTCGCAAATTCAGGCTTTTTGGGCCGCAACAATCACAAAAAAATCCCGCGAAATCCTGGAGGGACTGATTTCTATGTAAACAAGGCCATATAACAGAATAAGCATATCCACCAAAATGACTGACTTATTTTTAGGATATAGACTGACATCTCCTCTTCCAGGACAGATGAGGTATTCTTTAACAAAGAAATAAAAGCCATGTTAAGTTATACAGGGAAGGATCAGTAACCAGGTAACATATCTTCAACACTCTTAAGAGGCTGCTGTTGTCAGACATTGATCTTTAATCCATGGTCAGCGTCTGTGTTTTAAGGCCATGGTAGTGAAACATGAAACAAAGCAAGTATTCATTAGAGGAAATTTGTGCAGGGAACTGCTGTGCAGACTAAAAATAGGAAGTCTCCACTGGAATATCAAGGACTCAGCATTAACATACAAACCCCCTATAGACACGTTACATAAACATGCCCAAAGTATGCATTGTTTTTGAAGTTTGTGTAACAGCTGTGGGTGTAAGAGATACAGTAGCATTAGTGTCGACAATGTAATTAAGCCTCCCATAAATCACTTCAGCATTCGCATCAATTTAAGGCATGTGTATGTCAGCCACTTATCAAACTCTACAGTTCACAGTTGGGGCAACTTTGATTTTTCTCTTAAACGCTCTCCGATTTTTTACAGTCTCTTGGCAGATGTTGAATGGCACAGAATGAAATAAACAAACAGTGTAATGACAGCTTGGGATCAAAGTAAATGAGTCATTAATAAGATGTAAGCCCTGTGTACTGTCTCTATTTTGTTCCCCCATGACAGGATATGAAAGGAACTTTGAATATTTATCAGACTTTGTGTTAATTGATGTCACTATGAGAAATAGCTGGGTTGTTACAAACTGAAAGCGGGAAACTTCTAAAATAGCAAGTCTGAAAACAATATTGTGATACGACGTCTTTTTAAGTAATGTGTCACTGTCAAGTCGTGTCACTGTTATTTACTATTTTATCTCAGAGGGCTTCTCAGGCTGTGGAAAACTTTATCACCTCAGTGTCATACTGGCACTTAGCTAAGGGTTACGTCTTGTCAATAAAAAGGCAGGAAATTCATGACATTATGAAGTTATAATGAAACGTTGATGCAACCTTTAATTTATTCAATAAGGATTGAATGAGTGGGCAGACGGTTGGTTGCCTGTTGTGTTACAGACTGAAATAACTCAACAACAATCACTGGATGGAATGCTGTTACATTTTATACACATTACTATCTTTTATAGACATTGAATTGCACTTATTAGAGCAATAATTGGTACAATTAAATGAAAAAAAAACTGCAAGATCTCTGGTTGTTTTTCACAGCAAACTTAAGATGCATCTTTTTAATCTGGATTTTAACTTAATCATCAATAATTCAATGTTTAGCCCTGGACTGAATTATAACCACTTTTACCATTAAGAGATTTATTTTTGGCATAATTCTAATTTTAATTTTATTCTATCAAATTTTTTGTTATACTATATTCTTCTGGTATTTATCTGATATTATTTTATTTATTTTTTTGTAATTATTTTTTTGTATTTTGTCCTATTTCTCTGGAATCTATCTGACATTATTGTATTTATTTTTTGTAAGAGAGCAGGAGAGGTGCTGGTTCCCTTGCCTGGGTGCTGCCGAGGTGCCCTTGAGCAAGGCACCGAACCCCCCTGCTCTGGGTGCGCTGGTTGATGGCAGCATCCTCACTCTGACATCTCTCCCTAAGTGCATGTCCACTGCATGTGTGTGCATGATTGTATGTATATACCAAAAACTGTGTGTGTAGCATGACCGAAAAATAACACGAGTGAAAAAATTGAATTTCCCCCATGGGGATTAATAAAGTACATTTCTTTCTTTCTTTCTTTCTAATGATTTTTGAAATTACATTTGTTGTTTGCTGTTCTCTCTGTATTTTGCATGTAATTTTAATTTTAATTTTTCAATTTTTAATTTGATTTATTTGTAAAGGGACCAATGTACAATATTTAACATAAATGTCACCATTTGATGCATTGTACCAGAGTTAGCTTAAAGCTAATTTACATCTGCGGTCCCTTGGCAGGTTTCTCCATTTGCAGCTTGAAGATAGTTCAGACCCCTGCAGATCGCCAGCCCTTGTTGGATGCCTAAATCCCTCACCTATGACTGTTATGGCGAAATTCCACCAGATCTGTGTCCGGTCTGAACTCTGATCTGTCACAGCACCAGGTGTGATAGGTTTCTATTCTGGTCAATGTGTTAACTTCCTCTGGATCCACTCCGTTGCGTTCTGGCTGTGTTGCTGATCCCACAGGTTTGAGTTCTTCAGATCAGATACACAACACTTCTATTAGATGGAGCGGGACAGGAAGTCAGACATCCGGTTAATTTTCAGAATAAAACACTCTGTGTTATCACCAGAACGTATTTCACTTAACTACAACAACAAACCGTCATGATGAGTGGAGCCAGGCCTGGAGTCAACAGGTCAGAAGTTTTCAGAGGACCATGAAGACAACATGGATGAGGAGAGGAGGAGGAGGAGAATCCTTGATTCAGTAATTACCGCAGGGAAAACCTGGGTCACATGACTCCAGCTGTGTGGCAGTCCTGCTTTGTGCTAGGTTTTGAAAACGCAACGGGTGGGTGTTGACAGACGAGAGAGCTGGTATTTCTACTTCTGCAAATCCTAGGCAGTTGGACCAGTCCCTCTGAGTATCGAATAAAATGCTCCAGGTTTGCTCAAAGTTGTCTTTCAATGTTGTGGGTTGCACAAAAATCACAATGGATTACTTTGAGTTGGTGTAACAGTGATGTGAGCGGCCTTAACGCCTTAAAAGATTAACCTCTCCTTGCTTATCACTTCTTCTCATCTGCATTTGAAAGTCTGCCTTTATTTAAAATGCAGCAACTTCACCAAACTGCAAAAAACAATGTTCGCAGAATGATGCATCTTAAGAAGTGAACCATATGTTCACAGGGAGAAAAAAAAGACCAATAGCCCCTCAGTAGTTATTAATTCCAACTGTGTCTCTCTCCCACCACACACTGTATGGCTTACAATATGCTCCTGACTTCACAAGTGGACTATCATTTACTTCCACATGCTTCACATTATTCTGAGACTGCTGTTTTCCCCATTAGGGAGATGAATCCATTCGCTGGTGATTTGCATAAACACCTGTCAGTGCTTTGTCTCCCACTGATACCTAATGAATTCCAAGCATTGGTTGTTCTTTGCTGTTCACTTTCCCGCCAGTCATAAGATGTCCTTTCCTGACACAGAAGTCTAGATTCTGCCTCTTATTTTTCTCTGAATCACATTTGGCATTCATCCTTCTGTTCATTTGATTTTACTCTTTCCGCTAATGTGTGCTTTATCTTTTAAGCACTTACAACAAATTGGTCTGAAGGATCTATTGATAAAACTCTTTTCGGTGACTCCTGTCTTTTTTAAATTCAATCAAGGTCTGAAAGCTGTCTCATATCTGGTCCAGGATGCACGGCAGAGATGGAAAAAAACATGATCCTTTTAAAATAAATCATGTGAATTGCTTTAAGCAGAATTAATATATCTTAAAAATCACACACATTCTGCCCCTCCTTGACGTCTCATTTGCATTTCCATAGCTTAAAAACAAGATTAAATTTATAATGTGTGCACAGCGTATTACAAAGCCCGTGCAAGTGCACCGGGAGACCAAGGATTCTGAGGTCTCGACGGTGATGAGTTGCCTGCTGCCTCACACAGTTTGTTATAAATACTGCCTCAGACTGACTGGCTATAGGAGCCATGCATCACCTGGGCAGATAGGCCAGTAAAGCGATGATGCGTGTGTCCTTGGCATGAGGGGGTGAGAAGGGCTCATAGCTTTTATCTCTGGCAAGCATCAGCAGAGAATAGCCATCACAAGGTCAGCCTTGAAGGTGAAACATCAGTGGGATGCTTTGCGATCATAATTCTTTTAGGAGAAGTATTGCAAGTGGCAGCGAGGCATTTGTACACTTTGTTGGGCTGAATTTTTCACTGTTAATAACGGTTCGCTGAGAGGTATGTGAAAGCTTTGTTCGTCATTTCTGCTGACTGCTGCAGCAAACTGCTTCAGTGGCGGAGGGGAAACAAAGGTAACGCAGCTCCACAACAGAGGGGGGCTTTGTTCATATTCACGGCAGCGTTTCTGGATATTACTGCCTTTTTTTTCCTGCTGTTGACCTCATATATATGTATTTCAAATATGATGGAGCGAGGGTAATGGAAAATTATTTCTGATCCTGTTCTGCCTGCATCACGTCCCAAGGTGCCTCAGTCTCAGAAGTAAATGCGATTCTTTGAACTCGTGTTTTTGTGGCTGGTTTGCATGTCAATATTTTAAAAGATATCTAATATCATTATTTATTGCATAAAAGGCAGAGTTAAGATTTTTATTCTCTGATTCTGACAAGTGACGCCAAGGTTTGTGGGTCATGCCCATAAAATATTTCATATTAGTGTTAGATGATTGCATTTTTTCTCCCATATCAACAAGGCAAGGCAAGGCAAGTTTATTTATAAAGCACCATTCATACATAGAGCAATTCAAAGTGCTTTACAGAGTTAAAAACAAAAACCAGAACAGTAACAATCAACAAAAACATACAGCTAACACTTAAAACATTTAAATTTTATAATCATCCAGTTATGTTTGATCTACTCTCTCTCTCTCTGTGTACTTATGTAACTTAACGTACATAGTAAATAGTGTTGGGTCTCATTATTTATTTAAATTAGGAAGGATTATTCTAAATAATCAACCCCCTTTGCTGCTCTGAAGTCCGTCACTTGCAGAGTCTTACTGTCCCGCCGGACACAGAATCACAACTGGTCTTGTCTTAACCAAAATGAACCCTTTAACTATCAATTCATCTCAGAACTTCTTCCCAAGGATTAAAGCTGGGGTTGGTAATCAGATTTAGATACACTTTTTGTTATACTGGTTAAAATGATCTTTATGTCCTGATGGCAATCAATACATAATGTGTTCTTAAAAAATAAGGAAGAAAAGCTGCTATCTACAGCCGGAGTAAACCTGGGAAAACACCAACTAATCACCGTTTTTTGGCTCCCCAAAATTTAAACCAATCAAATCCCGTCCAGCTGTTCTGCCCTCCTCCTGCGCGTACATTTCCCCGGCGTGCACTCCTCCGAGTCCCCGTCTCCTGCCTCTGCTTCCCCTGACTCTATTTACTGCCCCTCTCGCTCGTCCTCGGGCCTGTCCCCTCTGACCTGATGAGATGCTTTGCTCAGGACTGTAGTCCGGATCAGAGTCTAAAAAGCTCTCACCAACAAGCAGAATAATTAATGACGTTCAGTAAGTCCTACAGAAAATACATATTTATTGTAGTGATGACGAGCCGATTCGTGAACACGTTGATCTTTAATAACCGGTCACTGTCGGCCGTGATCACGCCAACCAACAAAACAACAATCAATGTTTGAATGAATGAAAAACTTCTCCTCTCCTCTCTCCCACTCGCACACTCTACACCTCTCCTGATGCCTTCACTGACCGTCAACACTGTAGGAATTAAGAACATCTACACTGAACAGGTTTAACAAACAGTAGAGCTGTTACAGTATTATATATGTGTTATAACTTTTCTCCTGATATCGTGTCACCGGTACAACTGGATAATGCTAGCATGACAGTTGTGAGTGCTAACAGTAGCCATGTTTGTTTGTGTTTTTAACTTTCACTATGAGAATGTTTTGGTGAGGACCGGTTTTGAATCAGTCACCATCATATGGTCGAGAATCAGCGGCGCTTGTGCATGTGAGCGGGGGGGTGTCGTTTTGGAGGTGCTCCGAGGGAGGAGGGGAGGGGTTAGACGGAGTCATGAGGAAAAGCTACATTCATATTCATGCTGGTTTTCCGAGACTACCAACCCGAGCTTTAGGACTCACACATTGTATCTTTCCTGTGTCGAGTTACAGCCCGAAGCTGGCTCAGACCTCTTGACTCCCCTGCAGGGTGCCTGTTTGCCCAACATCTAATTGATCCAATATCAGGTTAATTCCATAACGCCATACCTTGTCAGAAAATACTCAATTTAAAATATGACATTAAACAAACATAAGCATGAAGACATAAAGTATTTTAAAATATAAGATCAAGAACGAAAGAAAGTATAATTAGTTAAAAAATGTCATTAAAACTCAGTTTGTTAAGAGAAATTAAAAGTTTGTAGTTACAGAAATAAAAACTAAGCTTTAAAAATGGGTTTGCATCCATTATTGATCAGTGTAAGCAGCTAAAAAGAGGAACGTTTTTAGTCTGGACTTAAAAGTGGTCAGAGTCAGGGCTAGTCTAATACTCTCTGGGAGGTTATTCCAGGTCTGTGCTGCATAATAACAAAACTGACTTGAAGCCACTTCACAAGAATGTTGCTGTATTCTTATACCGAACAGTTAGAACTAGGGCTGTCAGTGAAAATGCACTATGTTGCCAAAATCAATGCATTATTGTTTTTTTAATCTGTGCTAATTGCTGAGGCATCTTTCTGCTGCAGCCATGATGGAAAATAATGACACCTCTGCACTTTTGAATGTCACATATTACTTCAGAAACTCCCAAACGGCTCAGTTAGAAAGTCAAAAATTGAATTAAAATACTAATACCTACTATGTAAGCATAAATTGCATCTAATCAGACTGATGTCAGCATGCAGTCGCAACACAAAAGCCAGCAGAGCAATATTTTGGAGCGTTGGAATTGCCACATTCGTGTGGATGAAATTAAATCAGAATCAGAATCAGAAATTTTGAGACTTTATTTATCCTTGGGGGAAATTCAGTCATTAAAGTTGCTCCTATACACAATAATTAAGAATATCAAATAATATTAATATAAGAAGTCATGAATAAAATAAAATATAAATACAATACAATGAAAGTAGTGATAACAACAGTATGTACAGAAGACAGAATAAGCTATGTAGAAAATAAATGGTTGAAGTCCCCAATGAGGTTAAATGGAGCACAAGTTAAATGGGTGGTAACTGACTGCAGGCCAGTCAACACTGTGGAAGACTCAGGTCTAAGGGGACATCTCAGATTGCCATATTGTGACACACCTTACCACAGTGGGGAACAATAGTTTCAGGCATACAGGAGGGCAACCAAACTGGAACTCCTGAAAAGTGCGCTTCCAAATTTCTCAGATTTGAGGATTCGATAATGAACGTTCTTGACGGTTCCACCTTTCGGTTCCTATTAGCGACTTAGGATTAAACCTCAGTAAGAAATTGACAGTCCTCAGACAGTTATTATCACTTGCCAGGACCTGCTGTGTCGGCGTAAGATGAAGGGCGAGATGAACGAGGAGAAAGAGGAGGATAGTCTCTCCAGTGGAAGAGTGGTGATGGGATTTTACCTCTTTGCAACCAATTAGTCACCAGCATTTAGGTATGCAAAATACATTATCTATGATGATATTAGTTCATTTTCTAATTTTCCTTTGTTATATTTTTCTTTCATTTATCAAAATAATTATGGTTTGTAAATTTCCTCCATCTTTCCTGATAAGAAAGAGTATCTTATGTTTAATTTAAAGGAGAAAAAAAATCCATGTCACAGCTGACAGATCACTTTGAGACTAAGGGCCTGATCTACTAAGATCCCAAATAACGAGCGCTAATTTGCGTGTGCAAATAATAATTTTGCACGTGTTATTTCTGGGCGTGTTGCGGGTGATCTATTAAGACTGCGTGCGCAAATGATAACAAGTGCAAAAGTGGTGCGGACCGCCCTATTTTACGAGGATTTTGCGTGTGCTATCGGCTGTCACCATGGAGAGTTTGAGAGAACAGGGTGGCCTTAAGCGATAAATGAAGTTTGAAGACATGGAGTTGGAGGTTTTAGTGGAGGAGGGAAATAAACACATCAGTGAACTCCAGCAGAGACATCTCAACGTTAAAAACGCGATTTGGGAGGCCATCTGTGAATAGGTGAATGATGTGAAAAAAATGAAATAAGCGCATCTACTCTTCTCCAAAACGCAATCAGTGTTTTGATGGAGTTTAGAGAGCGATTTGATGAGGCTTAGTCTGCCAGTCTTGCTCTAGAAAAGTTAGCCATCACTTGGATGAAGACAGTTGCCTCACTGTCCCAGGGAGCAACTTTCGGGTGAACGTTTTCAATGCCTGATATCATCATTCCACCAACTGTCTCAAAGATTCACCAGCTTAAATGGAACTGGGAACATGTTTGAGTCAATTCACCCCAACACACTGCTGCAAGCACGAGATGAGGAGTTACGCAGAGCTGCCTGGCGCAGCTCAGTGAGCGCTCATTCTCCAAGTTAAAACTAACTAAAAACCCCTTGATGAGCACGATGGGACAGAATAGACTGAGTGGACATGTCATGTTATCCATTGAGAATGACAGATCAAAGAAAATGGACATACAGCGCATCGTGGACAAGTCCGCGGAGCTTAAGGCTCATCCAATCAGTGGTGAGTAGGCCGAGTACTTCATATTGATTTTGTGTTTGTATGTGAAGATGTGGGCCGCTGTGCCAATTATACTAAACTTTATATCTGTTGATACAGTGACCTGCTGTGCTCTCATTATATGAAAAAGTTAAAGTGGGTGTCAGAATGATGCGGTCGCTATCCGTGGTGCTGAACTGCTTTGACTTTGTGTTGTTTTATTATTATTATTTTGTTCTCTTGGTTTGATTGACTTAAACATTTAGTAATGCTTGTAAGCCCAGCTTTTGCGGGCATGTTGTAAAATTATGATGAGCTTTACAGTGACAGCAGCCAAGTGTGCGTAACGCTGTGCCAGTTTGCACCTGCCTTTCAAACGTGCTAAATATAGACGCAAATACAGCGCTCGCTATCTGCTTCAGGTTTGATAGATCACATTGCGTTTGCTAAATGTTTTCATTTGCATCTCCTCCTACCAGTATTTTGCGCGTTCTGATGATCTACATGTATTCTGCATATTCATGAAGGCAAACACGCTAAATGATTTGCGAGTGCTATTTTGCTCATTTGACAGACGCAATCCTCGGTGCTCCCGGTTAGTACGTCAGCTTTGCGCGTGCTATCATGTTAGCACTTGTTTTTATACACGCAAACCTTTAGTAGATTGGGCCCTAAATGTCCAAAGAATAAAGACAAGTTAACTTTTGTTCTTGTAGTTTTCATTATTTTTTTAATCTACCAAAATAATGGAATTGGAATCAAGAATCCATAAGAATCGGAATTGATCAAATTGAAAACAGTAGCCAACCCTAATGCAAATATATTTAATAATAATATCATATTATTTTAGCCTGTACATATAAGTAATGCCTATTTGTTGTTCTTTTTGTGTTTATAGTTGATGTTATTATTGTTATTATTATTATTATATTTATATTTTTATTTGTATGTCTTATTCTTATGCCTTGTACAAAGAGAGCTCAGCTTACCAAGTCAAATTCCTTGTGTGTTTAAGCATACCTGGCCAATAAAGCTGATTCTGATTCTGATTCTGATTCTGAAATGTTTTCGCATTAACCAGGGATCACCAGACCTCAGTGAGTGAAAAAATGTTCTCAGAATGACTGCACACTATATTTCTTTATGTTTAAGAGTGAGAAAATAGAGATAAACACTCTGAAGCTCTCTGCTATCACTAAGTCAAGGTTTCTAGACCACACTGGTGCAACAGAGCAGAATTTACTTAATTGATAACTCTACAAGTCAACATCATAAAGTACATTTCATGGCATTAATTTGATTCCCAAGTCAGGACACGTGTAATAATTGCTTCACATTGTTAATACTTAAAGTGATGGAACTTCAAACATGCAATGAAAATATTAATTATTCAACAGAATTAACGATTAAACAGGGCTGTCAAAACTCACACTTTGCAGCTTTAATTATCTACGGTTGCAATCAATAGTTTCTTTGTGCAATGAAAGACCGACAGTTTTATTGTAATTCTATATAATTACAACATGAAGTATAATATTTTCTGATGCATGGCATGCTGTTTATCCCCAGTATCAGATCAGCATACAGAGTTGAGAACAGAAGTTGAATCATAGCTGCAGAATATTCACTTTACAGCTGTTTTTTTTCTTGTTTGTGTTGTTTATGCTCCTGGAAAGAAGACTAGTGTTGTGCACTCTCAGCTGAGGTTAGCAAAACATGTAAGG
Source organism: Notolabrus celidotus (assembly GCF_009762535.1). Lineage (NCBI taxonomy): Eukaryota > Metazoa > Chordata > Actinopteri > Labriformes > Labridae > Notolabrus > Notolabrus celidotus. The sequence goes on from NC_048288.1 coordinate 28,726,245, forward strand.
TCACAGCAACTACCATAGGAATCAAATCACTGAAGAGTTAAAGTTCACACCAACACTGTGGAACAGGAAGAATTAAAACTCAATGTTCTTGGCAAATCAATTATGCAGATTTTTCCAGCACAAGGCCGGGAATATGTCCCAGAAAAATAAAAAAAACAGGTTTAACAGAGGTTGAACTTTTACCCGACTACTTGATCCATAAACAAGAAAAAACAGGAATCAATATTTCTTATATTTGCTGTGGCACCAAGTCAAGGGTTGAAATATGAAAACAGACTGTCTTTCTATCAGCTGTGACAGAAAGACAGGCAGTGTTTGAGTACTTGTTGCAAATTCAGCTGCTTTTTGGCTTAAAAAAACAAAAGGGGGAAAGCAGGTTAATTTTCTTTAGCGATAAACCTCTGTCATAAGCATTTCTCAGATGAATTGGCGCCTCATCTAACTAAAGAAACCCAGTAGAGCAGAATTAGAGGGGCAAAAGGAAGGTGACGCTATCTGGCACAGACTCCCTGTTTGCTTAGCGGTGTAGTCAGAGAGGCTGGAAATACAGCAGATGGCCAAACAATAACCAGAAGCAAAATGTGCGGTCCTTGGAGGGCTGGGATGAAAGTTGTTGGAGGAGTTGGCATTCAGAAGCTCCCCTTCACCAGCGCCTGGCCTTTTTGATGTGTTCTTCCCCGTGGCGCTGGTCATTCTGAACCAATAAATCATGGTGACAATAAATGCTGTGACATCTGCCACACAGCATCTGATGGCTGACAAAAGTCATCTGTACCCTTGATCTGTGAAGGAGGAAGATGAAAATAATGTGCTGCACAGAGCCAATAAAACCAGCCACCCCGTGTGTTTGCCATGGACGATATTGGCAGATTAGTTGGTAAATTAGAGCAAATTGAATCCTCGGTTCTATTCTCAATTAGCGGTGTCACTACCGCTCCGTTATAACCTTGATAGTCAGGCTGATGATCATGAATGTGGAGGAAATAATGCTTAGAAATGATTACAGAAATGACCATCAGAGGATTTTTTTCTTTTTGGTACAACATCCTGATTTCCACCATAAGTGATTTAATCACACACAATTTTGCTTCATTGCCAAGCTATAAAAATGATTATTTCATGTAGTCCTACAGCCAGTGATGGTCCTGAGAATGGAGTCAGTACACTGTTAAATACGTTTAGTCCAGAATAAAGGAATCTGATATTGTGTGGACATGTTTGTGCAGAGGTATACTTGTTTACATGCTAGTACTTGAAACTGAACCTTATTCATTTGTTCACAACTGAAGGGGGGGGGGGGGTCATTTTATATAAATCATCCATTAGGTTTGTAGTTATCTGTAATGAAGCTGGAGATATACTTGCTTTTATCTACGTGTATGCATATGCAGGACATCTGCCACGCTGCATCTGATTGGTGCATTAATGATGCAAATGCAAGATGCAGTATGCACATGAACACTAGGGGCAGTGTAGAGGCAGACAGGATGTGATACTTAAAATGTACTGCTGCACAGCGACAATCATGCCTGTGAAAGTAGCTGGCAGGAGATAAGTTGAATTTTAGAATCGATTTTAAGATTTTAAAACTTGTTTTAAATGCCCTACATGTTCAAGCACCATCATATGTTTGTGAACTCTTGACTTCTTATACTCCCAGTCGCTGTTTAAGATCCTCTAGCAGAAACCGTCTTTATGTTCCTGACTCTCGGCTTGTAATCAAAGGTGATCTGGCTTTTGCTGTTTGGGCCCCTAAACTTTGGAACTCCCTGCCAGGTGATGTTAGGTTAGCTGAGTCTGTGTCCTCTTTTTGTAACTTGTAACTCAGGTTTTGAAAGGTGCATTATAAATAGCGTTGAGGAAAGTGTTGTAAAAATTGAGCGGGAGCGTTGCTGACAGTGTGTTTGATACACAGTCATCGCTAGCCTGAGCTGAGTTCCGCCATATCCCTTTTTGACATACTGCAAAGTCTGTGAAACTCCAATAGTTGCATACAGCTTGGCCTCTCTTGTGTGACCCACAAAGGTGTCCAGTAAGATGCATAGTTCAGGCCTGAGGCAAATTAATTGCACGGCTGATGCGACCAACAGCTGTGCACGCTGTAGCTGGGTAGTAGACAGTAAGGATATGGTCTCAACTATGCCTGGTTTGTAGATTAGTTTAGAGTTTAGAGGCATCATCATTTCCAATATGGCCACTGCCATGTTTCACCTTCATGATGCCTCTTCAGAAACTCAGTTTAACTCATTTTTATTTATATAGCATCTTTCATATTTCAAGCATTCAGCCCAAAGTGCTACACAAAAAAGAACAGAGAAACAGAAATATATAAGATAAGATAATATATTCCTTTATTCGTCCCATAATGGAGAAATTTAAAGTGTTACAGCAGCAAAGTAGACAAAATAGAGGAAAGTAATATTAAATACTGAAAAACAAAAATAAAATAAAAGAATTTCAATAAAATCAAAAAAATAAAATCAGATAAACAGAATAATAAAATAAAATCATTAAGATAGAATCAATACAATCAAATCATTACAATTAGATACATCATACAAAATGAGATAAATACTAGAAAAATTAAAAATTAAATTAAATAACATAAAAATAGAATTTATGCTAAAGCAATGATTCTAATAGTAATAATGCAAACCAATGGGTGATGATTGGCAGGCTCCATCCATATAGTTATATGCACATTTCAAAATATAGTTTATTCCTTGAAAGGTGTTTATGATTATATATTTTGTTTTGAGTGCACTGTACTGAGGTAATCTTGAAATATGTAATTGAAAAGTTTCAGTTGTTCCTCCCTTATTCAGTTATCTTGAACGAATAGTCTGTATTTCAAAGATATAACACAAATCATATAATATTATTCTGGTTAAATCATGACTATTGACTTGTTTTTCATGCTTTAAGCTCAGAAAGCTCATCTGAAAAGAAAACACACCACCTCTGCTGTACAGTGTAATATTCTGTTCAGCCTTTTTATTCAGTATCAGACAGATAACAAGAAGAAAAACAGCACAGGAATCACCTTAGCATTGAACCAGACTGGAATACCTTAGAGAGACACAATCTGTTTTGTAATTCAGGAATCGTACTGTCTACATTTAAAGCGTTTGGAAATCATTGCTCTCTTGCCTCAGATTTTCCATCACATGCTGTGTAGACACAACAATGAGCCTCCACTCCATGCTGAGGCTCTCGGGCACAGAGGGAACAGATGGGGTTGAGGGAACACCTGGGCATAGGGTTACACATTGTAAAGCCACCATGTGCACCGCCAGACTGTGGTACAGAAATAGGAGGACAACAAGGGACATAAACGGGGACCATCGTGATGATGGGCTCAGTGTCTCTGTTTGCACGCGCAGTATGACTCTCCTTGTCGCCTGGTTTCTGGAATAACCTGGTGTTACATGGAAACAGGTATCGCTTTTTTTTATATAGATAATGCCGATTAAACAGACAAGCTGCTGTTTGTGTCTTTAATTTTTGACATAGCATTCAGACCGACACTTGAACCATCCTATAGGTACAATTTGAGCACAATAACACACGGTTTAGCACATCTGCCTGCTTCATTTGACGCACCCCGCTGTTCAAAGGAGGGTAGCTAGCAGCTGTAAATTTCCATATGTTTTGGATGACTCCCCGCACACTCCCTGGGTGGGAATATATTGTTTGTTTACTTATTTATTCATGGAAACAGAAACAGTTTTATCAAATGCTCAAAAACACAGCTTGACCCGACTTCAACTGTATAGCCCACAGCTGATTTTTAGAGAATGTCAACATTAGCTACTGGTGTTGCACTGAGAAATGCCTTAAGTAGCCGGGTGCAGCTCGTGGTAGAGGCATTGTTTACTTTAGTAAATAAAGGAATACAAAGGAAGACACTCCACTCCAAGTAGAAGTTGCAACCTTTGACAACTTTGAATAATTCAAAGTGGATATTGTGCAGTATTCTTGCAATGCAATAAAGTTGTGTAGTAATTAGCTACATTTAACAGAACAGACTTGGTAAAACATTGAATAAAATATTGGTAAGTAAGTTACAACAGGACAAGACTTGGGGACAAGGGTGCATATTGTGTGCATAGATAAAGAGATAGAACATTGGAAAAAGAAAATGTATACATTCATGTTCATTCAAAAATGTATGGGGTTTAAAACTCAAGTATCAATAGGAGTCTATCAGTACTGGACTGTATTCATGGTGATTCACAACTTAAACCTTCAGAATAGCCATCAAGGCCTTTTATCTAACACTGATTAAATAATATTCAAAGAGCCTCTGTGGCCACTGCCCAGATCTACAAGTGCTGATGCTGCTTGCTCCATAGATATCAGTTCCAAATAATCCTTAAGCCAGCTGTCTATATCAAAACATTTTGTTTTTCTTACCTTCCAATTCATTGAAATTGTCCACAGTTGGACATAACGATATTAAATATTTTGCACCAAAAAATCTTTGGAACCTCTGGATCTCTGGGCAATGCCAAAGTTGATGCATTAGTCTTCCCGTCATCCCACAGCCATGCCTGCACAGATCTGAAACGTGACAATTTATTTTCTTCAGTTTATGTGGAGTGATATATGACCTCCACAGAGTCTTCATTTGGATTAACTTGCATCTTGAAATGCACCCATTGGAAGACAAAGAAGAATAGAGTCGTTGTTGTTCAAGGATTTGAAATAGAGGATCATACTTCTCATGCATCACAGGAGCTGCATGTCCTCCAAGGCCACTGTAGCTCCACTAACTGTAGGGGTGAGCAAAGGAGCGTTTCAATCTAGAATCTAATCGCTAGATATCACTAAATATTCCTATCTCTACATGTAACAGGGTTAAAATGCAGTATTAATTATTATTTCTTTATAATTACACAAAGTATACCTGTGTGTGTGTGTAGAACCTCTTTGTATATTTCTTTTCCCAAAAGTATTTTGAAGTGCAGCCTTGTCTTCCGGTCATTTTCTTCTTCGTTGGTATCTTGACCTTTATATTTGATTTGCCCCCTTCCCTCTCCCCTTTTGTATGTTATCCCTTGGGGAGAGGTAGGTGTCCGTCACTTTACTTTTCTGTTTCCATATATTTACTTATTCTATGTGTGCTTTTGTCCTGTATAGTGTTCCTATGTGTATATTAAACAGAGTTTACTTTTATTCCTTTTTAAAGTCATGGTTAAGCAGACTAACTGAACATGCACGTGCTGGTTTACGTGCACTGAAGGTTTAAGCTAGTCGAAATGTGCTTTCATCTGTGCAGGAGCGGAGGCGGGCTGCATACTTTATAAACTCAGAGGTTCTTGTCTGTCTGTTTTAACAGAATAAACGCAGAACAAACGAAGTCCTGGTGTTGGTCGTCAGTCAACTTTAAACAAACACAACGCAGATTTCCACCGGTTACATACACACTGTGCCTTTAAGTAAAATTAGTAATAATCAGGATATCTTTAACAAGTAATGGACCTAATGTTACTCAAGAAAGAACAATGCCATGGAGCAGGTGACAAGGACATGGAGACAACAAAGTCCACCTAAAATTAATTTATGGTTAAAAACAATTGAACGTGCATTAGACGATGAAAAAATAATTTACAGTATTAGAGATGATGTGTGGAAAAATCCATAAAATCTACCCTAAAATCAGACTGGGCAGAATGTGTAACTTCACAAACTTAAATCAAGAATAGAAACGCACTAGGCCACCCCCAACCCCCACCCTCTTTTTTATTTTTATTTTATTACTATTGTTGTTGTTATTATTATTTTCTTGCACCAAGTTATTTTGTTTTTAGTTGTTTTGAGTTTATATTATTTAATTGTTATGTCATTTTTGGTTTAATGTATGTAAAAAATATGGGGGGAAAAACATGCAATTTACTTGAAAGTACAGTGATCTGGAAAGTTTTAATTGTTTTCCATGCAATAAAGTAATAAAAAAAAAGGGAAGAACAATGTAATGAAATCAGCAAAAATACTTAGCATCAGGGTGGGTAGTATTTGGCTAAGCAGTTGAATCCAATGCTCCATACAGAGGCTATAGTCTTCAAAGCAGGTGGACTGTTTGAAATCCAGCTTCCTATTTCAATAAAAGCATAACCGTCCCTCCAGCCCCCCCGCCCCCTGTCCAATGAAAGGAAAAGCAAGGAGAAAAAAAAGGACCTAATAAGCCAAAAGCCCTCTTTCAGAATTGTACCATGTTTAATATTGGATTGCTTGTTGACTCGCCCTGTTGCTCTAAAAAAGGTAGCATTTTATGTTGAATATATATGGATTTATATTTGTTCATATTACTAATATGAATGGTGTGAGTTACTCAGACTCTGACATGAACAGTACAATAAAAGACTATCTCAAAACTTGCACATTGTACATTTGCACATTCAATTGCATTATGACATAAATAACTCAATCAGTCCATGCACAATATTTATATATGTATTTATATTCTTTTTATAATGTCTTCCTTTAATTGTGTGTTCTTTGTGGCTTTATACGGGACCTGAGAAACGAAATTTCGTCCCATATCATGCGACAGCTTGTGTTGGTATGACAATAAAAGACCTTGAATCCTTGAATCCTTAAAGCTGTGGTAAAAAAATAAAAAAATCACATTTTACTCTGAATCCAAATTAATGGAGTGAAATTATGAAGCAAAAGAAAAATGTGCAAGAACATAAAATCTACACTTTAGTGCAGTCCTTGAGTAAATGCTGTGAGTTCCTTCTACCATAAGCTAACTGGCATTTTAGATTTATGAGGGATATTGGAAAATAACCATTACAACAGCTAGCTTGTTTAGCCTCACCTCACTAGTTGAAGCCAACTAAAGGATGGAAGTCATGGACTTCAACTGCATGAGGCAAACAAGTAAATATAAGATTTATGTCAAACTACTCATGTACAGCTCATGCATAATTCACCAATCTGTCTTGAATGCATGTAGTTGTACCCATGACAATATTTGTATATTGCTGACTACAAAATATATGTATAGCTGCATTTAAAAAAGCCTGAGCATATGCATTCACGCTTGTTTCTATAAAGCAGAAGCTCCATGACATTAGGTTCACCCTGGTGCCATCCATCAATAATGTCAAGCATTACTGGACCAATTTATTAAAAGGATCAGTATTCCAAATTCTGTGCAAAGAAAGATAAAAAACGTCACCCTCTTTGAGCACAGCGATACATCATAAAAGCTGTCTAAATACAGTGTTCATTTAGAGATGAGTCGCCATGAAAGAGCTGGACGTTTAAACCATCGCATACTTTGAGAGACTATTCACTAATGTGGCTTTATCAATTCTCCTTTACTGTGCATCTGCATAAAAGCCTCCTGATAATTTACAGCACATCATAGATGACTTACAAGAGCGATTTTTTTTGTACAGAAGCAATATCTCCAAAACAGGGTGTACAGAATGAGAAATCAGTGACGGCTGGATTCCCATGGGGCTTTGCGACGAAAGTGGGATAGGTCTTTGCTGTCAAGGGATGGCTGGCATTTGATATTTCCGTCTGCATCCAGAGAGTTGAAACTAAACAGACTGTGTCCCACGACTTGGAAGAGTTCTCAACTCAAATAAACAAAGCATTCATTTACATTTATTAATACTAAGTGAAAGTGTTGGTTTCTTAACAAGGCTACCAGCGTGCTAGGTGCTTATCACAAAGATGATGATACAGAAGTTCATTGTTAAGGGGTTACTTCTTGATCTTGCCACATGCCTTTTTAAATGTATATTTATGAGGACCCCTGGCACTTGAAAGGATGCCAACTCGAGCCCCAAGCACGTAATTCCCCCTTAATTAATGTATTTATTCAACAGCATGTTCAAGCTTTGGTGTGCCCTCTCTTTTCAAACTGCCCTTTTTGAAGATGCTGTTATGCACTTAATAGCCAAGATGTGCATTGTTTTTACTTCTGCTCCAGAGATAATAACAACGGGGCCTATTTCCATTTTGCAAGGACAGAGAAAGAACATGTGATTTAAGATATGCATAAATAGAGACTTAAATTAAGTGCCAGAAATAAATATGTGCAAAGGAAAGGAAAAAGAAATGGCTTTCTGGTGGGAATCAGAAATGGAGCGTGAAGCTTATGAAACAGCAATGCCACAGGCTCATACAATTATCTTTCAATTCCCATGGCAAAGCAGTGTTATTGTTCCAACAATGTTTTCTGCCGAAGAATTTCTGTGAAATTGTCAGCAATTTACTAGAGGATCTATTGCATCAGGGTTGAGCGTGTATTGTTAATGGCAATGACTCAGGCACGGGGCAAGGAGCCTCCAGTCCACCTGCTGAGAGAGCATAAAACACTTTACCTGTCGGACATTTAAAAAGGCAGAAGCTCGTTGTAGTGTGTCTGATCTCCAGGTGACACAAACAGAAATGGAACATTGTGGAATTAAAGCAACTTTTTCAGATTGGTATGTATCCTACTGCCTTTGAACAAACTTGTTTTGTATTGGATGTTTTTAACACAATATTGTAGTGATACTGTATTGCTGCTGTACAAGAAAACAATAAATCTTTAGGTGAGTGTAATGAAGGAGAGTTAGCACCTCCAAGTCTGAGGCCATGGTTCTCTGCCGGAAAACGGTGGATTGCTCTCTCTCGGTGGGGAGTGAGATTTTGCTCCAAGTGGGTGAGTTTAAGTATCTCGGGGTCTTGTTCGCGAGTGGGGGTAAAATGGAGCGCGAGATCCACAGGCGGATTGGTGCGGCGTCAGCAGTGATGCGAACGTTGTATCGGACCATTGTGGTGAAGACGGAGCTGAGCCGGAAGGTAAAGCTTTCGATTTACCAGTCGGTCTACGTTCCAACCCTCACCTATGGTCATGAGCTGTGGGTCATGACCGAAAGGATAAGATCGCGGATACAAGCGGCTGAAATGAGTTTCTGGGCTCGGCCTTAGAGATAGGGTCAGGAGCTCGGACATCCGGAGGGAGCTCGGAGTAGAGCCGCTGCTCCTCCGCGTCGAAAGGAGTCAGCTGAGGTGGTTCGGGCATCTGATAAGGATGCCTCCCGGACGCCTCCCTTTAGAGGTGTTCCGGGCACGTCCAACTGGGAGAAGGCCCCGGGATAGACCCAGAATGCGGTGGAGGGATTATATCTCCTGCCTGGTCTGGGAACGCCTCGGGATTCCCCAGGAGGAGCTGGAAAGGGTCGCCGGGGAGAGGGATGTCTGGGTCAATTTGCTTGGACTGGTACCCCCACGACCTGACCCTGGATAAGCGGAAGAAAATGGATGGATGGATGGATGGATGGATGGAGTGTAATCAAGTTTGGTTCATGTCGTTCAACTTCTCTAGTTCCATTCTGTTTATCCATTACCTTGAACAATTTTTAATTTGTATCCATTGTCTTTACCAATTTCAACTGATTGTCTATTATTCTTACCAATTTCAACTGTTAATGTATTATTTTTAACAATTTAATCTTTTTATGGTTCATCTCCCCAGTACATCTCTGACTTGCTCACAGTGTATAACCCAACCAGGATCCTTAGGTCAGCAGGTGGAGGTCTTTTAAATGTACCCAGGGTCAAATCAAAGTCTGGTGAAGAGGCCTTTAGTTACTGTGGTCCATCTTTTTAGAACAAACTGCCTGCTGACCTCAGGTCCATCACATCTGTCTCCACTTTTAAAAAAAAGACTAAAAACATTAAAAACATGAAAAACAACATTAGTTTTTACAAACGTTCAAGAAAAGACAAAAATAATGACAATACAATAAAAAAGAAAACTAACGAAAAATATCATACACATACACACATATGCATAATTATGCAAACATAAGCACATATACATGTACATATATTAAAGACATTTTTTTTTAAATTAAATTCATTTAAGAAAATGTGTATTGGTTTTAAACACTGTTAAAAAAAACATTTTTAATAGTATTTTTTCTGCCTCATCTATTTTTTTTTACAGTGTAATACATTAATTTACTAACTCTTAAAGCTGGGGTTGGTAATCAGATTTAGATCCACTTTTTGTCATACTGGTTAAAATGATCTTTATGTCCTGATGGCAATCAATACATAATGTGTTCTTAAAAAAGAAGGAAGAAAAGCTGCTATCTACAGCCGGAGTAAACCTGGGAAAACACCAACCAATCACCGTTTTTTGGGTGCCAAAATTTTAAACCATTCAAATCCCGTCCTGCTGTTCTGCCCGCCTCCTGCGCGTACATTTCCCTGGCGTGCACTCCTCGTCCCCGTCTCCTGCCTCTGCTTCCCCTGACTCTATTTACTGCCCCCTCTCGCTCAACCTCGGGCCTGTCCCCTCTGACCCGATGAGGTGCTTTGCTCAGGACTGTAGTCTGGATCAGAGTCTAAAAAGCTCTTACCACGGGGGCTCTGACAAGCAGAAGAATGAATGACATTTACTAAATCCTACAGAAAATGTAGATGTATTGTAGTGATGACGAGCCGATTCGTGAACACGTTGAGTTTTAATAACCGGTCACTGTCGGCCGTGATCACGCCAACCAACAAAACAACAATCAATGTTTGAATGAATGAAGAACTTCTCCTCTTGTCTCTCCTCTCTCCAGCTCACACACTCTAAACCTATTCTGATGCCTTCCCTGACTGTCAACACTGTAGGAATTAAGAGCATCTACACTGAACACGTTTAACAAACAGTAGAGCTGTTACAGTATTATATATGTGTTATAACTTTTCTCCTGATATCGTGTCACTGGTACAACTGGATAATGCTAGAATGACAGTTGTGAGTACTAACAGCAGCCATATTTATTTGTGTTTTTAACTTTCATTATGAGAATGTTTTGATGAGGACCAGTTTTGAATCAGTCACGATCATATGGTCGCAAGTCAGTGGCGCTCGTGCATGTGAGCGGGGGCGTCGTTTTGGAGGAGCTCTGATGAAGGAGGGGAGGGGTTAGACGGAGTCATGAGGACATGCTACATTCAAATTCATGCTAGTTTTCCGAGACTGCCAACCCCAGCTTTAATCCTGAATGATAATTTATCTATATTTTTACTTTGTGTTTGGACTTCCTCATAGTCTCTACCGAGCTCATTGGATACTCTATCTATGCTGGGAGTTGATGAGCCAAGTCAAGATCTGTGTTCACCAAGGTGGCTGTTTTCAATCATGTCTACTTTGAAATTTTAGCTTCCCTCAAGTTGTGTTGACGAAATTGAAGCACAACACGCTGAATCATCTGTATCGACGGCTCGAAGGAGACGGCAATTTGTCTGAAAGCCGGAAGAGTTTGAGGTCCTCGACTCTTGAGTGGCTCTTTCATACTTCTCAATGTTCTCCATGATTGTCACAACAGAGCTGATAAGATATGATACCTCTCCATGCTGACTTGGATGAGAAACTGCAAATTTAATCAGTTTTAAAATCTTTTCCATTGACGTCATACACACAGCATTGAAAAATATCAAGTGAATGCTCAACAGAGACCAGTGAGGACGGTTTATGATGAACCTGAATATAATTATACGTTGTATTTGTTCCTACTAGTGGCCTCATACACTCAGCTGGAGCATAGCTGTACCTTATACTGTGGTTGCCAGGTTGATATGTGTTGTGGCTCTATTTTTTCCAAGCAGAAGATCCTGCTTTAGGTTTAGAACTATAACACATCATATCATTTTAACTCCAATATAAAACTGTTACTGGCTTTATGATTCCATCTGTGGATCAGTGCACTCTCCGTTTCTCTCATATGGTCTTCCTGTGATACATTTAAAGGTTTTCTCTGCAGATTAACATATATGTGATGTGGCTCAGGTATCCAATTTCCACGTCTGACTTGCAGGGCTCTGATTTCCAGCTTGTAATATTGTGTCCTTCTCCTCACAATGCTCCAGGGACAGCTTCTTGGTATCTGCGGGGGCGTTGTCTGTTGAAGACGGAGATTGCCCCTGGTCACTGAGTAGGAAGAGAGCCCATTACAGCGTGACCCCAAAGGGTCATTTAGAGGGGGCAATCAATCTCCAGATGAATATGTCTGCTACCTCTCAAGGAGGGGAGCAAAGGATGTTGTCAAAGTGGAAGACAAAACCAGGATATATTGGAGGGGGAAAGAATGGTTCATGTCGTTTGATGTCTCTATACAAAAAGATGCAAACTGTTATAAATCTGTGTCAGCATTTAAAATCAGAAATTGAGATACTCCACGGCAGCTCTTATCCTCTGAAGTCACACTCAAGCTGGGGAACTAAATTACCATTTTAACTTTGTGCTGCTGGGTTTCTATATAAGTTGTATACATTTAGGTTTCTCACAATAGCTTACCATCTGTCTGTTTGATAAGCAACTAAAAAGACAATCAACACTGAAAATCTGGAGGGAAATCTGCCCATATTTCAAGAGTAAAAAGCAGATTTGATAGAGGGTTGGTGTATATTCACATCAGCTGCTATGTAACTATAGCTAATAGGTCATCAAATATATTGTTGTAGTTTAAAATGTTCAATCGATCAATCAAGCTTTATTTATAGAGCACCTTTCATAAAAATCAAATGTGATTCGAAGTGCTTTACAGGGATTCAAATAAATAAATAAATACAAATAATAAGAATAAAATGATGGATGGATGGGTGGATGGTTGGGTGGATGGATAAACGGATGGATGGATGGATGGATTGATGGATGGATGGATGGATGGTTGGTTGGGTGGATAAATGGATGGATGGATGGATGGATGGATGGATGGTTGGGTGGGTGGGTGGGTAGATGGATGGTTGGGTGGGTGGATGAACGGATGGAAGGATGGATGGATAAACGGATGGATGGATGGATGGATGGATGGATGGATGGTTGGTTGGTTGGTTGGGTGGATAAACGGATGGATGGATGGTTGGGTGGGCGGGTGGGCGGATGGATGGATGGTTGGGTGGGTGGATGAATGGATGGACGGATGGATGGATGGATGGATGGATGGATGAACGGATGGATGGATGGATGGATGGGTGGGTGGGTGGATGAACAGTTGGGTGGGTGGATGAACGGATGGATGGATGGATGGATTGTTGGGTGGATGGATGGATGGATGGATGGATGGATGGATGGATGGATGGATGGATGGATGGAAGGAAGGAAGGTTGGATGGATGGAAGGAAGGTTGGATGGATGGAAGGAAGGAAGGAAGGAAGGAAGGTTGGATGGATGGATGGATGGATGGATGGATGGATGGATGGATGGAAGGAAGGAAGGTTGGATGGATGGAAGGAAGGAAGGTTGGATGGAAGGAAGGAAGGTTGGATGGATGGATGGATGGAAGGAAGGAAGGAAGGTTGGATGGATGGAAGGAAGGAAGGTTGGATGGAAGGAAGGAAGGTTGGATGGATGGATGGATGGAAGGAAGGAAGGAAGGTTGGATGGAAGGAAGGAAGGTTGGATGGATGGTTGGGTGGATGGATGGAAGGAAGGAAGGTTGGATGGATGGAAGGAAGGTTGGATGGATGGAAGGAAGGAAGGAAGGAAGGTTGGATGGATGGATGGATGGATGGATGGATGGATGGATGGATGGATGGAAGGAAGGAAGGAAGGAAGGAAGGTTGGATGGATGGAAGGAAGGAAGGTTGGATGGATGGTTGGGTGGATGGATGGATGGATGGATGGATGGTTGGGTGGATGGATGGATGGATGGATGGATGGTTGGGTGGATGGATGGATGGATGGAAGGAAGGAAGGAAGGAAGGGTGGGTGGATGAACGGATGGATAGATATACTTTGTTGATCCACCATTGGGGGAAATTATTTTGCCCCAGCAGCTCCCAATATGGGACAGGATAATACAACAATGTACTTAGATAGTTAAACAAAAACAAACAAAATAAATAATGATAATAATATTAATAACAATAATAATAAAATGACAATACAAATCTAATACATCATGACCAAGTAAGAAAGTAAGTCAACTTTAATTATACAGTACTTTTCACAGACAAAAGTCACAAACTGCTTTATGAAGACAAGACATACAGAAAAGACAGATAAAACCGATAGGCAGGATACAAATAACAGTGGTTACATGATCCATAAAAGCATTAAACATTCTGCAAAACTCAACTAAAAGCCTCTCCTGAATAAGTGGGCTTTTAATAAACTAAACATAAAGCACAAATGGATATAGAAGTAGAGACTAATGCACACCATTTGCAATAAAATGTCTATAATAAACAACAAAGGAAAATACTTAAGAAATAAGTATATAAAAGGTAAAACATGACTAAGACAATAAAAGATAAAGATGAATAAAAGCACTAAAATAGCAATACTAAATTGTATTAAGATAATAAAAATTGAGGAGTTAAAAATAGATAAAACAATAAATTAAAATAATTTATTAAATAGCCTACATGAAGCCAGACTAGATAGATGTGTCTTTAATGGACTTTTAAAAGTCTCAATCTCTCTATCAGCTCCTCTCAGATCCTCCGTCAGGCCGTTCCATCGTCTCGGGGCATCGTGGCTGAAAGCAGCATCACCAAAAGTTTTTGTTCTGCTCTGAGGAAAAGACAGGAGCAGGAGGATCAGAGAGGCCGTCCTGGTTCATACACTAAAAGCATCTCTGAGATGTAGTCTGGTGTGAGCCCATGCAGCACCTTTAAAACCAATAAAACAATTTTAAAATCAATACGAAAAGAAACAGGGAGCCAATGTAAGGATTTAAAAGAGGCATAGTGTGTACATTGGAAGACCAGTAAGGAAAGCCTTACATTAGCCTAGCCTGCTGGTTATAAAAGTGTGCATTAGTCTCTCTGTGTTGCTCAGAGAGAGAAACATGTTGTCCTATTCCCTTCATATTTTTATAAACTGTTGTCTTCTCAGTGGTGTGTTTCCATGATAAACACATTTATGTCTTAAAAGACAGAAGAGCAGTATGGCATTATTTCAGCTTACCAGCCTGGGCCTGATTTCAGAGGCTGCCAGGTGAACGTGGTGAATTGCCAGTGACATATGTAACAGGAAGCACTTCAAGAAAAAGTGTAACAAAGCCCAAGCCTACAAGGGGGAGTTTACAGTATCCTCTGAGCTTTGCGGCCATGGCTGCTGTGAAAATGGGATGCATTTTAGACAATACATCCCCTGGATAATCCTCTCTAAGCCGTGATCGCCTGTGCCAAATTTTGTGATAATCCATCCAATAGCTGCTGAGATAATTCACTCTGGACCAACATGTCGACAGGAACCGACCGACCAATACTGCCTCCCCTTGAGTGACACCTCAGCTGTGGCGAAAAAACTTTCCCATGATCCCTGAGACTAAGAAAAAGTGCCTGCTGATCGCTGACACAATTGCCTCAGTGTGCATGTGTGTGTGTGTGTGTGCAGGTGTGTGAGCGCTTCCTCGGCGTGAGCTAGATTGATTAGCGATGAGGTCATAATTGCTGACTGAATCAGGTCCATAGTTAATCAATCTCTGGCTGAAGGATGAATGCGTTGGGTGAAAAAGGACAATACTTCATGAGGTGATGCACGGTTGATAAAGGACATATTCATTCATCACGGGTGGGTTTACGTGATGGATATGCAGGCATCAATGGTGGGCCGATCCATCAATCAGGATACAGGGGGAGGTCAGCTTTGAAGATCAAAGTCAAGTACCCAACTCGACCATACGGGAGATCTACAGAGGTACAGTATGGACGTAATAGGTTTTCAGAGGGAACTAAGGATATAATTACCTGCTTCACTTCTCCTTGAAGTATCCATTTTGCTTCATAATCTTTGGGTTAACTACACGTGGGAATAGCTTTGAGTTCTTGTGCTGGGCAAGTTAACTTTCCAGGTCAGAGTAGCATTCAACACAGAAGGTTTCTTATTTACTGTATATTAACTCTCTGCACGAATAACGTATAAGGCAAGGAAAAGTCTGCTGCAAGGACATATCCAAAGAAGATTTTTCCTTGCCTTATTTGAAAGAGAGGGGGGTTACATTTAAAGATTATGAGTGTTCGGACTAGGAAAAGGTTTTGTATTTCAATCTGAGAAACAGTCTCAATATGGAGCTACAGCATTACCAAAACATAATCCAGTTTAAAGCTGGGGTTGGTAATCAGATTTAGATACACTTTTTGTCA
This sequence comes from Notolabrus celidotus, assembly GCF_009762535.1. NCBI lineage: Eukaryota > Metazoa > Chordata > Actinopteri > Labriformes > Labridae > Notolabrus > Notolabrus celidotus. Next base: position 28,742,349 of record NC_048288.1, read on the forward strand.
TACTGGTTAAAATGATCTTTATGTCCTGATGGCAATCAATACATAATGTGTTCTTAAAAAAGAAGGAAGAAAAGCTGCTATCTACAGCCGGAGTAAACCTGGGAAAACACCAACCAATCACCGTTTTTTGGGTGCCAAAATTTTAAACCATTCAAATCCCGTCCTGCCGTTCTGCCCGCCTCCTGCGCGTACATTTCCCCGGCGTGTACTCCTCGTCCCCGTCTCCTGCCTCTGCTTCCCCTGACTCTATTTACTGCCCCCTCTCACTCGACCTCGGGCCTGTCCCCTCTGACCAGATGAGGTGCTTTGCTCAGGACTGTAGTCTAAAAAGCTCTCACCACAGGGCTCTGACAAGCAGAAGAATTAATGACATTTAGTAAGTCCTACAGAAAATGTAGATGTATTGTAGCGTCCGGACGACGAGCCGATTCGTGAACACATTGATCTTTAATAACCGGTCACTGTCGGTCGTGATCACGACAACAAACAAAACAACAATCAATGTTTGAATGAATGAAGAACTTCTCCTCTTGTCTCTCCTCTCTCCCGCTCACACACTCTACACCTCTCCTGATGCCTTCACTAACTGTCAACACTGTAGGAATTAAGAGCATCTACACTGAACAGGTTTAACAAACAGTAGAGCTGTTACAGTTTTATATATGTGTTATAACTTTTCTCCTGATATCGTGTCACTGGTACAACTGGATAATGCTAGCATGATAGTTGTGAGTACTAACAGCAGCCATGTTTGTTTGTGTTTTTAACTTTCACTATGAGAATGTTTTGGTGAGGACCAGTTTTGAATCAGTCACCATCATATGGTCGCAAGTCAGTGGCGCTCGTGCATGTGAGCGGGGGGGGGGGGGGTCTTTTTGGAGGAGCTCTGAGGGAGGAGGGGAGGGGTTAGACGGAGTCATGAGGACTTGCTACATTCAAATTCATGCTAGTTTTCCGAGACTGCCAACCCCAGCTTTAATACTGAATGATAATTTATCTGAAGTTTAGAGAAAGTATTTTCAGGGAGGAAGAAGAGTTGATAATTATGGGTGTGTGTAAATATGACATTAAGTTATGAAGATGTATTTTGTGGGAATGCATTCATGTAATGCTAGTAAATGTTGAATTAAGGGGTAGGATTAGATAATTAAATGTATTAAATTAAAATGTTTCAGTGCTCGCTGATGGAATTGACTTATTTATTTTTAAAATATTTGTATTTCTTCATTTTAGTTGTTAGTTTTTTCTATTGTATTTGTACATGTTTGAAATAAAGACATCAATTTAAAAAAAATAAATAATCTGATTTCAGTCAAATTTGACTCTGAGTTTAAAATCATGATTATCATTATTATATATTCTTTTAGTAAGTAAGTAAGATTTATTTATAGTGCATCCCTCAAGAACGGAGGCCACAAGGTGCTTTACAACAACAACAATAGAAGAACATTAAAAGGCAAAACAGAGATTGCAAATACAAAAACAGACAGATTAAACAAAGGCAAGTCTAAACAGGTCTTCAACTGCTTTGTAAACATGTCAACAGTGTCCACAGTCCTCAGTTCCAGAGGGAGACTGTTCTAGAGTTTAGGACCAACAACCTGGAAAGCAGAGTCTCCTTTAGTTTTTACCTGGTACGAGGCACAACCAATAAACCCTGATCAGAGGACCTCAGAGTCCTGCTGGAGTTATAAGGCTTTAGCAGCTCCCTAATGTAGACTGGAGCCTGACCATTGAGCGCTCTGTACAACAACAACAAGGATTTTAAACTGGATCCTACATTTAACTGGAAGCCAGTGCAAAAAAATGAGGATCAGTGTAACATGATATCTCCTAGAGGATTTGGTCAACAGTTTAGCAGCAGCATTTTGGACCACTTGTAGGCGGTTCAAGGATGCATTGCAAAGACAACTCATCTAAGATCTAAAAACATCAAAAATGTCAATATAAGCTTTAAATTAATAATTAATATATTTCAGTCTAAGCTTTTTACACAATTCCCAAGGCAAAAAATAAATTAGAAATAAGAAAGAACTTTAAAAAACAAAAAGAGAAAGAACTAAAAGCATTCATTAGAATTGGCTAATCTAATCCACAAATAACATTACTTTTATAATTAAATTAAATTACTAATTATGGTCCCTACCATTTCAGTTTTTATTGATTTTGCTTCCAGATCTATTTATTGATTACAGTTCTTTTTATTGATCTTATAGTCCAATTATTTTTGGGTGAGTAAAAAAGTAATGAATATTTCCCTGCCTTTATTGTTGGGACATTAAGGCTTTCAAAGTGAGCTGTCAACTGAGAAGAGGATTACTGAAAGAATAAACACCCTGACAGGGACTCACTGTTAGGTTGAAGGGAGCTCTCTTGACTCATATCTAACAAAAATATTGAAAAATTAGATTTTGAATGTAACATTTCTAGACATTATTAGTCACCTCAATATAAACGTGAACCTGAGTTTAATCATGTTTTGTACCTGAGCGTGATGAGGCATTACTACAGCTGTATCCAGTGTGTTTTTGTGAATGTGACACCGCAGCACATCGAATACAATGCATTCCCTCAATCTCACCCCGTCTCAGATTGAATGTCCTTCCCCCCTTGCATGAAGTGTCTTTCCTGCACACGTTGCACTTTGCTGTTTGATTATCTCTTTTTTAGTGAAGCTTAGCCAAAACTTTGGATTGCTTGCTGCGAGTCGGCATGATCCTCTTGATGAACCTGTGAACCCACCGCGTCACGAATGACATAATGTTAAGTGAGGACAGCAGGACCTGGCAGATATGTGCAACTTCTGTGGACTGCAGAATTGTCACGGAGGTTTGATCTTGACAGAAATGCATCACTGTTAGCAACTGAAAAGAGGAACTGAAGTTCACCTGCCTTATCTAATTAACGAATGTTTGAAATTTGGACCCTTTGTTGGTACCCAAGCCTGGTCTCTACTATAAAAAACAACTCTTTTTTTTTTTTTAACAGCATTGTTATAAAATGCAGTAGGTTGTTATGTCTTTGACGTCCAATGGGAAAAAAGGTTGAGATTATTTATGGAAATGTCGATGTGACCCGGTCACTCCCCCCTCTGCAGAGTCTTTGTGCGCTGCTCCAAGAAAGCAAGGTCAAGCTCCACAGGTCCTGCTGTTTTTAGAACGGGGTTTTTGTCATTTAAAGCAACAACAGTTTGTTTTCTTGCTTTAAAAGAAGGTCAGGATGTCTCTCACGACTAAATAAGTAAATAAAGATAGGGTCGGAAAGCTTGTAGAGTTGTATGTACAAACCAAGCCAGAAACCTTGGTGTAGTCTTAGACCCAGACCTTCATTTCAGCAGCCACATTAAGACAATTACAAAGTCAGCCTACTGTCACCTTAAGAATATATCAAGGATTAAAGGACTTATGTCTCAGCAGGATGCAGAAAAACTTGTCCATGCATTCATCTTTAGCAGACTAGACTACTGTAACGAGGTCTTTCAGCTCATACAGAATGCTGCTGCTCGAGTCCTAACAAGGACCAAAAAAAGTAGACCACATCCCTCCAGTTCTTAGATCCCTACACTGGCTTCCTCACTGTCAGAGAATAGACTTTAAAATCCTGCTGATGGTTTATAAAGCACTGAATGGTTTAGATTCAAAACACATTGCTGATCTGCTGCTACTTAATGAACCATCTGGACCTCTGAGGTCATCAGGTACTGGTCTGCTTTCAGTCCCTAGAGTCAGACTGAAACATGGTGAAGCAGCGTTTAGTCACTATGCACCACATACCTGGAACAAAGTCCCTGAAAGCTGCAGGTCTGCTCCAACTCTCACCTCTTTTAACCCTCCTGTGATGTTGCAGGTCAAATTGACCCATTTTAAAGTTCAAAAATCTAAAATTAATATGTTTTAAAGTTATTTTTTTCAGTATGAAACTTCTTCTGCTTGGCTTAAGTAGCATTATCCACATATAAAATGAAAATGGTTCATTTCACATATTTGCAACCCCCCTGAATGTTAAGATCACATACATACTGTTCAGGTCAACTTGACCTGGCAGTCAAAGTGGAGGCTAAAAGGGGTCAGAAGGATCAAATACTAATTGTTTCTTTGGGATTGTGGGTAAAGCAACTTCTACTACTCCATAACCTAGGCCCTAATGTCAAAGTGGATGAAAGGCTAGCGGTATTCAGAGGTCGCTGCCCATTTAGGCAATATATGCCTTCCAAACTAGCTAAATACAGCATAACTATCTGGGCTTCACTTCTTAAAAAGAAGATAATTCAAAATGTAAAAGATAATAAATAAAAATATATGTCATGTAAAACTATTTGATTTATATTTAGAGCTTTCCAGTGTACATTAAAAAAAGTTTTAACATGATTATTAATGAAAACAAGTGACTTATCCGCTTTGAATCATGATCTGTGAGAGGTAAAGAAGACCATTGCACTTAATATTGATTGCAATGGTTAGTAATAGAGTTAATTATGAGACATAAACAATGTTTTGGGGGATTTTTTTGGTTTCTGACACATTTACATAATTAAGCATGCGCTGGGTCAAATTGACTCAGGACCATTATTGCTGTTCCAGATAAACGAACATTACAGGAGGGATAAATCAAAGACTAAGACTTTGTTATTTGCCACTACCTAACAATTTTAGCCTATTTTAACTCACTTTAAATGTAAATTTTAATTTTATTTTTGGTAACACTTTATATTAACTACACACTTTTAAGCATTAATTAAGCATTAATTAATACTTAACTCATCATCTGTAAAGCATTGTTCATACATTAATACTCATTTATATATCATGTACAAACACAGTTATAAATGTTTTATTATTCATGAATATGACTCTCTATAATGTGTTAACTAACTCTTTGTTCATACTTTATAAATGATGGATTCACCGAATACAAATGAGCTATTATGGTCATTATAAAGCAGTTATAAGCACATTTACAGGTTATGATTCTAACATTTAGTAAGGGTTAGTGAATACCTTATTACATAGCACATTCATTAATGAGATTTAAGACCAGCAGCACCTTAAAACACAGAATCCAAGTTATTGTTCAGTTTTGCAGCTTCATTTTAACTTGTGTTTACAAATGGTTTCATACAGCCAGAGTTTAAATGTTACTGTGTCTTTTTATATATTTGATATGTCATATCTTATTTGAGTTTTTCCACTGTGAGCACTTTAAGTTTGAGAGATTTTCTTGTTCAGTTGCAGAGTATTTTAAGTTCATATGAAGAGTTATTTTGATAAAGACAGTTTTATACAGAGGTTGTTTCCTTTTAATAAATACAAGTTTAAGTCCATGTGTTGTGTCTGTTTCCTTATTCTGTTGAATCAATATCTGTGACTTCTGTGTTTTAAGGTGCTGCTGGTCTTAAATCTCATTAATGAATTCTTTGTAAAGCATATAAAAGTCCTCACTTTAGATCAGCTCACAAAACCTTGAACAAGCAGCTTATAAGTCCTTTGTGACTACCTTGATTAATCATAATTTGCTATGTAATAAGGTGTTCACTAACCCTTACTAAATGTTAGAATCATAACCTGTAAATGTGTTTATAACTGCTTTATAATGACCATAATAGCTCATTTGTAATTGGTGAATCCATCATTTATAAAGTATGAACAAAGAGTTAGTTAACACATTATAGAGAGTCATATTCATGAATAATAAAACATTTATAACTGTGTTTGTACATGATAGATAAATGAGTATTAATGTATGAACTATGCTTTACAGATAATGAGTTAAGTATCAATTAATGCTTAATTAATGCTTAACTAATGCTTAAAAGTGTGTAGTTAATATAAAGTGTTACCTTTTTTGGATATATTTTTAATTGTGTTATATTTTTCATTTTAAGTGTGCTCTTGTATGCTTGTCTGAATGTCTCCAATGCTTTTAATGTTTTAATGTAAAGCACATTGAGTTGCCCTCATGTATGAAATGTGCTATACAAATAAAGCTGCATTGCCTTACAGTGAAAACCATGTAGTCCATATGCTAGGATGTGGAGTCCTGGTTCTGGTAATTGATGGAAACTTTAAGCGTCTATATAGCATCTAGGACTTCATTTTTTGTGTTGATATTCCTGAAAGAGAAAATACTCTGAACGAAGCATAAAAGAAGCAAGACTGTGAAGTAGAATTTATGAAAGGAAAGGTACTTTGTAAAGAGCGTTGAAGGGGATAACAATCTCAAATCTACACAATCTAGTTTCCTTTTTTTTTTTGTATCTATAAGCTCTTGAAGAAAGCGCCTCTAACAACCAGAGAGTCACGCATTTACAGCAGCAGACACCTGGCTTTCACATGTGAGAAATTCCTTTCATTTTAATGTTGTTTCTGACATTCCCTTTTCCCCCGGTTCACAATGAAATACACTGAACCTCTCGAATTATGAATCTCTGAGCAGCCCTTTGATGTCAGCTCCTTTTGAACCAAATTCAATAACCATAATAAAGATGAAGGGAACAGAAGCAATTTTTCACTGTGCTTCTTGTTATCCAAAGCACTGCACTGCCTACCTCGCCGTATACCGCCCCGCTCCCCCGCAGAGACTTGCAGAAATGCCCAAAAGCAAATATTATTTCTTGCAGATGGCGAGCTGTTTCCAACGCCGCCATAACGGCAGTAAGCTCGGAAGGTATACGCCAATCTGACGTCACCACCTGAGGTGCCCTATTTGTCTACTGCTTTCTAGTCCTGAACAAACCTGCCCCCAGTCTTTTCTTATCTTCCACTACCTCCCTTCACTTTGGGTTTTTGATAGAGGTTTGAGCGCCACACATGCAGTTGCCATTCCCATTGCAGTTTCTGATTACATTCCAGCATCCCTTCAGGTGGATTCTCAAGCATACGTGTGCATGAATCCACTCCTCAGCTGGGCACTTTCCTATAGAAAATGTAGCCTTCAGCCGTTTTCTCTCATCAGGGGCGCTACTTTGATGTCGCAGCAGTTTTTTCAATTACACCAAAGTCACATGAGATCATTTAATGGCACAATTATTAACAGAATTATCCTTAATGTACCCATGCTTTGGGTGTAATGAATGAATTCAGTGGAACCCAAGTGCTTAACCTGAGATTGAGAACAGATACGGATCCCTGCTCTCTCCCTCTTGCTCGTATAATCAAATTACTTCATAACCTGAGAATAAAATTAATTAAAGTCATATGCGCCCGAATATCCGGGTTTAATAAAAGTTAATGGAAACTTTCTGTTCATCACTGCAGGCAAAGGAAGGTAACTGTCCCTCCAGTAAAGTGGGTGCAGCTCGGGGAAAAAGGCAAAGAGGTGAGTCCTGCCAATCTGCGGGACTGTGCCGCTGCAATTTTCTGGATTCCTCTGCAAAGACTCGCCGGCATGAACTCCCTTGCTTCTGTCTTTGCAAACTGGAAGATATCAAGACACATGATTACTTTTTTGAGCATTCATTACACAATTACACCACTAATACCACTAATGCAATCAAACAGGTTTCAGCAGTGATATAAATATGAACAATGTAAGTGTTGCAGTTATTATGAAAGCAAATACAGCCCCCCTCTCGTCCATCCAATTTGCACCATTCAATCTCATTGCCGGCTAATCTTATGCAAATATTTATTTGGTGTTTTTTTTATGGGGCACAAACAAATTACAGGCTGGTCTCTTATGATAATGCATATGAATTAATGTCTCTGCATTCTTCAGTGTCTAATCCAGCTGCTTATTGAAAACAATACACATCTAAAGTAGTCCGTCTCCCTCATTTCAAATCATAACAATCTACGCCCTCACTTGTCTGTGCGCTCATAAATGTCAACTGTACCTCGGTAAATAAAGAAGGCGTACTGAGATGACTTACTTACATAACTGGAATACATGAAGACATTCAACACTTTCAATACATGTAAACCTTCAACAACTGCAGCAAAGCATGCAACGTCCAGCAATGATACACTACCAGTCAAAAGTTTGCACACACCTTCTCATTCAATGGTTTTTATTCATTCTAATTATTTTCAACATTGTAGATTAATACTGGAGAAATCAAAAGTATGAAATAATCTGGTTTTGCCATAATCTGGATTACAACAGTAGTCAAATAGGGCTATCCATTGTGTACTAACCCTACCTCTGAACAACACAACTGATGGTCTCAAACACATTAAGAAGGCAAGTCATTCTACAAATGAACTCTTGACAAGGCTCATGTTAATTAGAAACCATTCCAGCAGACCACTTCATGAAGCAGACTGAGAGAATACCAAGAGTGTGCAAAGCTGTCATGAAGGAAAAAGGGGGCTACTTTACAGAATCTAAAATATAAAACATATTCTGCTTTGTTTAACACTTTTTTGTGAATTAAATAATTCCATATATGTTCTTTCATAGTTTAGATGTCTTCAGTATTAATCTACAGTGTTTACAATAATTTAAATAAATACAAACCCTTGAATGAGAAGGTGTTTCCTAACTTTTGACTAGTAGTGTATGTTGTAAGCCACTGCTTTCTAAAGTTTGGGCCCCAGACCCCTGGTACTAATGTTCCAGGATAGTCCAATACATGACTCTCTCGTACTGTTTGGCATTGCTAATTAATATAACATATATATGCATATATAACTGCATAGTTAGATCAGGAGGTCAAATGTGAATGAGTTTGAGAATGTTATCATCAAGACATTAGCTGTGTTATTGCTCTTGACTACATGCAAGTACACTGTGCAACTGTGCACCAAGGTCAATGTGGCATTTATTAAATGTGATGAGTTATTCGACTTGTTATGAGATACATAAGCTTGGAGTGGAGGACGACTGTGTCCATGATTTCCAAAAAGAATGTCAAATTATGTTTCGTCAGACCACAGGACAGTTTCCTACTTCGCCAAAGTCCATCTTAAATGAGCTTCGAGCCAAGAGAAGTCACAAAAGTTTTTGTGCATGTTGATAAATGGTTTTCTCTTTGCATGCTGGATGTGATTTTTAGCCCATGCGGTGACTTCCACTACAGAGTCATGTCTGTTTTTGATGGAGTGCCACCTGTGGACCTGCAGAGCACAGACAGCCAGTACTGTACGCTCAGGAACATTATTCTGAAATCATTGGAGACCCAGTTATGTTACTAACTTCTTGCAAATTAACCTTATTTTGAAATATTGCTGGCATCAGATTTAAAATGAGCATTTCTTTTTCACAAAACAATGAAGTAAAAATAGGAAGTCAATGATACTGAAATGATGTGCAGAGAGTTAAAAATCTGTATTTTGCACAGCGTCCCAATTTTGGGGAATTGAGGTTGTAAATAAAGACACTTCAGCACATGAAATATGAGACTTTGATGGTTTTAACTCCAATTGTGATGAAAACTATCAATCCCATCTTCTTATTTGTTTTATTTTTGGGCTGCAAGTGTTAAAAAAATATCACATAACATGGCCTTTGTGTCATGGTGTGTCTGAAGGGGGCATGTCATTGTCTGCAGCAGCCATTTACCCTTGCAGGCTTGCTTTGTATTCTGCACATGGTAATGAATATATTGATTTACATTTTAGGCCGTGGCCAGAAGTCGGGGATGATGATGACAATGTTTCTGGGTGCAATAAGGTGAGGGTATTAAAAAATGGATCCCAAAGAGCTTGCAGGAGAATCACAGAAGGAAAATAAAAAAGCACAGCAGAGAGTATACAGAATAATAATTTCATTGTTTATTAAGATAAGATAAGATAAGATAAGATAAGATATTACTTTATTGATCCCCCGGGGGGGAAATTCAGTTGTTACAGCAACCCAGACATAAGTACAATCAAGAAAGAAGTTTCAATAAGTACAAAATAAGAACAATAAGTACAAAATAAGATTAAAAAAAAAAAAAAAAAATATAAGTAAAAAATAAAAAAAAAAATAAAACAAAAAAAATAAAAAAAAAATAACATTAAAAAAATAAATAAAATAAAATAAAATAAAATAAGTAAAATAAAATAGATAAATAAAGCTAGAATACAATTTAGATATATACAATGTTACAAATGGAGTTTAAATTAAATAGCAGTAATTACAGGCAGTATTAAAAAATGTTTCAGTAGTGACAGGTTGACATTGTGTGATTATGGTTGGTAATGACAAATTAAGCAATAAATAGAAGAATATTTGTATGTAATATGACCATGAGTTGTACTTAGAATAGTAATGTAATTTAACAAAATATAATATAGCAAGATAATTATATAATACAGTATATTATACATTATAATGCCAGCAGCAGTCAAGAGAGAGTTCAGGATGGGATGATGGAGTGATGGAGTGTGACAGACCGAGCAGGGATTAAAATAAGGTTACGAATAATACACCATACTGTACTGACTATATGGAATATACTTTTCAAAATTGTGCACTGAAAACTATATTCTGATATATATAACCTTAATGCATGCTAACCCTTTAAAAGCACCTCACAAGAAACCTGTTGTTGTCACCAATCAGCCATAATTGCCCGTGAACCTCAGTGTAGCCAGAGCTGTCCAAGGTCACGGTATTAATGATATGTAAATTGTGTTTTATGCTGGATTTACAACCTTTAATATTGTGTTTAAAATGCAGGTTGGTCACGGTATGCTCACACTACCCCCCATTTAAATAATGTAGATGTACTGAATCTCATTTGATGTATTGTATAAAAGGATTTTACAAAATGAGTCTGACCGAAAATTGTAATATTTTGGACTCCCCACTAACCATTTGCACTCTCCTCTGACTGCAGAGTCTTTCTGAATGAACACTTGTGTCTCATTCACACTTATTTGCCCCATTATTTTAAAATGTCCTTTGATACTCAGGATCGCAGCCCTTTGATTACAGCTGCCTGATTGAATTATTGTTCGTCTGATTTGCTATATGGGGAACAAAGAGAGGGAAAGGGGGAAATCTAGACTCAAGCAGCATCTCCTTCAATGATCCTGTTTAAACTGATGAAAAGTAAAGTCTGTAAATAACAGAGCCTTCGTTCTTTTTGCAGCGGAAAGCTAAGAGTGCTGTCTTTGGGGTCCAAAATTTGTACGTACGCTGATGACACAAGTATGTTACTTTAAAGGCATTAAGAAGCAGCACGACAACTTGTCGGTGGATTTAAGTGGATATGAATGTTAAATATACATAGCCCTGAGATAGAAACCTGTTCCTAATCAATCAGAATAGCTTTTTCACCTATATAAAATTCTAAAGGTGCATTTCGACCAAGAGTTCCAGGGTCTTTTAACCCCCAGAACTACTGTACCCTGAACTAAAAGGTTCCTGTGCCCCCATTGTTGTCTACGTTTCGACCGCGGGCTGAAGTCCCGGGTAGATTGTGCAAATCAGGCCAGTGACGTATGGAGGAAATAAAAAGTAACTACACCACCAGACCAGTAGAGGGCAGTAAGTCAAAGATGAATGCCATTCATCACAGATGACACCATAGAAGCAGACGGACAGGCAGGTATGATTATGAGCAACACAACAGTTAGCCTGTTAGCATGAAGAGACTTAGCTGGCGCTGTTTTAGATGGTGCTATATTTCATCACAGATGGATTCACTGAATCAACACGTGAGAGGAGATAAGCGCGAGTAGCAAAGACATTTCAACACGGCTTTAAAATCCTTTTGAACTCAAAAAGCTGTGGCAGAGATCGGACGGTGTTTTGGTTTAAATAGCGACCCTGTTAACTGAGAGAAGACTACTGTTACAAGCTGCTAAATCAAGAGAATCACAGCTTCTTCTTTTGAAAAGTACACACACATACAAAAAAGATAGAACAAATAAAAACTAATGAAAGAAAGAGAAATCAAGTGAATCACAGATGGAAAAAACAATGATTGAATGTTTTTTGGAAAAATTGAAGAAAAATAAAGAAAAAAAAATTTAGAGAATTTTTTTTTTTTTTGAAAAAAAAAATTTGGGAAAAAAATTTGAAAAAAAAAATATTTGACCAAAAAAAATTTGACCAAAAAAAAAATTGAAAAAAAAAAATTGAAAACATTTTTACAAAAAAGTTGAACCGGAGCCAAAAAGCCGTGGCAGAGATCGGACGGTGTTTTGGTTTAAACTGCTAACTGGAGACTCTCAGCCGGATGCATCCCTCATAAATGTCTTTAGACGATCGTTAAATATATGATGAGGATATTGAATCTTAAAACTCCCTCTGTGTTTCAACAGCTGTGTAAACTCCACGAACACTGACACATTCAGCTGAAGGTCTCCAGTTTACAGGGTCACTCATGGTGGGGCTGAGAGAAGACAAAAATGACAAAAAAGAAAATTGAGATTTTTTTTTTTTTTTTTTGAAAAAAGAAATTTGGGGAAAAAAATTCGAAAAAACTTTTTTTGACAAAAAAATTTGACAAAAAAAAAAATGACAAAAAATTTACAAAAAAGTTGACCCGGAGCCTGTCAGAATAATACATTTTCCTCATATTTGAAATTGTGCTCCAAAAGCAGAAAAACATGAAAAAAAGTAAAAATTTTGCACCTGCGGTTAAAAACATGGAAAAAGCAATGAATGAATCAACACGTGAGAGGAGATAAGCACGAGTAGCAAAGACGTTTCAACACGGCTTTAAAATCCTTTTGAACTCAAAAAGCCGTGGCAGAGATCGGACGGTGTTTTGGTTTAAACCGCGACCCTGTTAACTGGAGACTCTCAGCCGGATGCATCCCTCATAAACATCTTTAGACGATCATTAAATATCTGATGAGGATATTGAATCTTAAAACTCCCTCTGTGTTTCAACAGCTGTGTAAACTCCACAAACACTGACACGTTCAGCTGAAGGTCTCCAGTTTACAGGGTCACTTTTGAAACCGGAACACCGAGAGAGACGCATTCACGGTAGGGCTGAGAGAAGACTACTGTTACAAGCTGCTAAATCAAGAGAATCACAGCTTCTTCTTTTGAAAAGTACACACACATACAAAAAAGATAGAACAAATAAAAACTAATGAAAGAAAGAGAAATCAAGTGAGTCACAGATGGAAAAAACAATGACTGTGAATGTTTTTTTGGAAAAATTGAAGAAAAAAAGGACAAAAAAAAAAGGACAAAAAAATTTTGAAAAAAAATGACAACAAAAAAATTTTGAGAATTTTTTTTTTTCTCTTTTTTTTTTGAAAAAAGAAATTTGGGGAAAAAAATTTAAAAAAAAAATTTGACAAAAAAAAAATTGACAAAAAAAATTTTGAATTTTTTTTTTTTTTTTTAATTTACAAAAAAGTTGACCCGGAGCCTGTCGGAATAATACATTTTCCTCATATTTGAAATTGTGCTCCAAAAGCAGAAAAACATGAAAAAAAGTAAAAACACTGCGGTTAATCTACCAATCAGACACGTTCAGCATTGCAGGCCCCGCCCCCTAAAAGCCCCGGGGCTTTTTGAAAAGTACTACCCCCCCTAGCAGGGGCTTTTAAGGGGGGAGATTATCTACCCCTGAATTAAATATAGACCCTGGTTTAAGTATGCACAGATTCTAGGGATATTCAGCATTTGAAGATACTCCAAGAAATGTCCTCATGACCGACATGAATACAAACGGCAGATTTACAGATCTCATCACGTCTTCCTTCTAGGTTTTTTTTTCTATAACACAGGTCTAACTCAAGTGTTCCTGTGCTTTGTAATTTCAATCTTTTTACCCAGTTTCATGCACAGCTTTGATATGTGATTAGGTTTTCAAAGCGGCCCTGAGTGCGTGTTACAAAGTCTATATTTAATGTTCAAGGGAAAGCATCATAAATCTCTGAAGCTCTCATCAGTTTTCTCCGATGGCAGTCCAAATCACTCAGAGGATGAAAAAGCTGACACTCTCTCTTTGGCCTGCTGCAGAATGGAAGCTATCTGGCTTTAGATTCCTCTGACTTTTTGGCTCATTTATCAAGCGGCGAGTTCTGCTCCGAGCCTGTGTGCAAGGGAGATATCCAACTGTTTTTAGACTCTGTACATTGTGTGCCTTGAACATTTACAGCCTTTGTTAGGTTACCTGCAGACTCTACAGTATATCCTGTTCGTGTAGTAGGCGGCAAAAAACACACATGGATTTTTCTTTAACACATTTAGAAATCAGTGAGTCTCACACACCAGTATCCCTCTAACTTTGTCTTCAATTCATCTTCTAGAAACTCCTGAAGAGAAGTCAGGAATCAGCTTGATGATACATTCTTAACCTAAGAATTTTTTTGGACATGTATCCTTAAATCGATGGATGCCAGTGTCCTCATAGCTTGACAGATTGTGCCAGTTTTTCCTGATTAGCACACACAAATACAGTACCTCATGAAAGTACATACAAATGTAAAATGATGAGAAAACATTGAGGAACAAAATAAAGTTCAGCACTAACAGCAAAAATGTAAGGAAAGCTTTAACTGCTCTGGGTTACATTGACATATTAAGCTGCTTCAGTGATTAGAGATTGAAAACACATCAAATATGGAAAACAGATGGATTGGACAATATCAAGGCATCTCTACATCCAGAAAGACAGATTTGGAAATTAACATTGAGCCCAAATTTGAGGCCTTAAAAATGTACAATATAAGAGAGAGCATGTAATCATTTTTGGATTTGGTTTAAAAGGTTAACTTAATTTTAGACAGATAAAGTTATGCATTAAAACCTGATTATTCACTACTGAATCATTTGTAATACTGCCTGTAATTATTACCTCTATTTAAACCATTTCTAACATTTGTATATATCTTAAATCTGTATTCTTTCATTTATCTATTTTTATTTTTACTTATTTTATTTATACTTATTTAAACTTATCTTTGATTGTACTTATGTCTGGGTTGCTGCAACAACCAAATTTCCCCACCAGGATCAATACAGTAATATCTTATCTTATTTTCAATGATGCAATTCATTTTTAAGATTTGTTGTGAACTATGAATGATCAGATATCAGATTATCTCTTGTAGTGCAACCAGTGACGTATGGAGGAAATAAAAAGTAACTACACCACCAGACCAGTAGAGGGCAGTAAAACAAAGACGAATGCCATACATCACAGATGACACCATAGAAGCAGACGGACAGGCAGGTATCATTATGAGCAACACAACAGTTAGTCATGAAGAGACTCAGCTGGTGCTGTTTTAGATGGTGCTATATTTCATCACAGATAGATTCCTACCCTCTGGTCTTCCTTTATTATTTTCCACAATTGTTCTAGTAAGCATGTTATTCTATGTAATCTTGATATCTTTCTATCTTCCTCTATCTTACTTAAAGCCTAATGTGGGACAGGAGTTGGAAACTAGCACTAGCTATAATCTCTATATGCAAAGCCTCAGTTACTACAGCTGTTTGTAACAGGCAGAAGTTGTACTATGTAATCTGCATTGTCCCTATCAAATAAACTATATAAATAAATGAATTAATGAATGAATGAATAAATAGATAAATAAATAAATAGATGAATAAATTAATGAATCAATGAATGAGTGAGTGAATAAATAAATAAGTAAATAAATAAAACCTGCAAAGAGGACCTCAAAAACTGGTGGTGCTAGTTCTGCTATCCTTAGCCACACTTTGCAAACCAATTTCACAGTTTACCTGCAGACTGTGTGATCCTGTGTTGAGCCATGATGGATATATTGTGCTGATTTCAGACTGTTTTCTTCCATTAAGACTCTTCACTTAGATTTTAAATTACTTTTAAAGGAGGAGAAAATCTGTCGCCTTGAAACTTCCCCAATTAAAGCCTTTCAAATGTACATCCCCAGAATGGACAAACGAGCGTTACGCAATATTTTTACAGACGCATTCAAGCACTTGGATCTGCACAAAAGGTACACTTCAGAGTTCTTTGGTGCTTTTCTATACTCAGGATCTTGTACAGCACTTCCTAAAAAACTGTGTTGGAGGGTTTTAAGGTGAAGTTCCTCCTTAGGACTGATGAGCGATTGAAACACCGTGTTTGAGAATTTAAAAGTTGTGGAAAGAGCAGGATAGAAGGTAAAATAAGGTCACCATGTAATGGGGTTATTGTATGCAAATTAGCAGCATAATTGTCTTTTGTTTTTTTTAACTTGCACAAGGCTGATTGCCTGATTTGCTGATAATGAGAGTGTAATGCAAAGCCTGTGGAGTTGTATTGATGTTACAGAATGTCTGAAGAAGCCAAACATGAGGGAAAGGAGGGGACTTTCTTAATGCATAACAGTTCATGTAAGTTTCACTGAGATATCCATCCTTAATCCATACTCAGAGCTGCTCTCTATTGATTGGGTGTGTTCCAGATAAGAGTGAATGCTGAATTACCCGGAGATAATACATTCTATGGATCACAGGAATGCAAATCACATCAGATACCCATGCAAATGTGTGCCAAAGTCATCTTAAAGCTAAAGTGTATTATTTATTCAAATTTAGGGAATTCTTATTTCATGTCAGTATCTGTGTGATTTGCATTTTCAGCTCATTTTTTTCCCCCTGTGATATATACGCAGCATACGAGCCCTTTTAGCAAATAATTAATGGCCTTATGTTTTCCAGGGTCCAATTACTGACTCGCTTTCTCCTCAAAATACATGATCAGGAAGTGTGACGCAAAGTCCCAAAGTCCTTTATCACTGCAGCGCTCAGTCAGAAGCTGAGTCATTAGACTGACTGTGTCTCCGTCCGTCTTCATCTGTCTTTCTGTACTCATATATTTGTACAAAGTTCTTCAACATTTCTAGACACTAAGTGGTTGATCTATGATTAGTTATACTTTGCCAATTGAATGATTGTGATAGGAGGAAGATCAAACAGGATTCCAAACAGGTTGGTTTGCCTGTCAGCTGATCAAAACTTAGTGACATGTCCCTGCCTCCTTCAGTACAATATGTGACTTAATAAAATAATAGATCTTATTCTAGTGTTTGAATTGAAATGTTAAGGTTGTGTGTGTCTGTTACGATGGTCACAGTGTCCAATCATGCGACCACAGAGCCATAAATTAATGTTATGAGTTCACCTTTGTACATGGAACTACACTATGGTTTCCAACCAATCATCACGATCGACAGGATGACACAGAAAGGAGGAGGGGCTTAGCTAGTTGACTCTTAGAAATGCTAACTCACCGGGTTGCTGAAGTGGGTCCACTAATTTTCACCAACCTTCTTTCAGTCAGTTGTTGCAGTCCTTCAATGGCCAATCATAAAGCAAGAGCTCAGCACCAACTTCATCATTCTTCTTTTGCTTTCTTAATTTGTTTGCTTAGACTTTCTGTTGGGAGGTTATGACGCCTCCCAGATGTAGCCTTAATTGATGTTCACAGATGGAGATATCAAGACTTTTAAACGTAAGCTAAAAACCTATCTTTTCAGTCTGGTCTCATAATAAAGGTTCAAGGTTCAAAAAGGTTCAAAGGTTTTTATTGTCAATTTTCACTGTATATACGAGACATACAGGAAAAACAAGATGCTGTTTTTCTCTTTCAGCTTTTAAATATCTAACATTTAAATATAAAATACAATAAAATATAATAAAATACAGTTCTATAAAAACAGCCTATATACACAGTGCAGGTAGTGCAGTGACAGTTTAAAAATGGAAAATGAAAATGATAACGGATAACATAATTGTATTACTTTAATGTGTTATATTAATTTTAATGATGTTTTATTATTCTATTTATTTTTAACTATTGTTTTTAGTATTTGTCTACTCAGTTTTATTGATATCATTATTGCATTTATTTTATCTATAACGTTTATCCTTTTTTAAAGTTATATTTTTGGGACTTTTACACCTTTATTGATAGAGGAGAGGACAGTGGATATAGTGTAGGAAACTGGGAGAGAGTGGGGGAATGACACGCAGTAAAGAGGCTGTAGGCCGGACCTGAACCTGGGCCGCCCGCTACATGGGCGTGCAACCCAACCACTAGACCAAGTCTGCGCCCTCCTTCCCATTTTTTATGTATTTATTTGAACTATTTATATTCTTATCGTCATTTCGATGCTTTAACTTATTTTAAATTCATATATTTTATTGTTATAGGTGTGCATTAGTCTCTATTTCAAAATCCATTTATGTTTTTTGATATGAAGCATGTTTTGCCATTATTTTATTTCAGATTGTTTCTGTTTTCAATCACTGTAATGCACTTTGAATTGCATTTGACTTGTATGAATGGTGTTATATGAATGAAGCTTGATTGATTGATTGACTTTGACATTACAGGGGATAATGTTATCATTTTAGGGTCAGATGGGTCGCGACACCCTACATCTGCTGGATCAGACTATAGCTGTGCTTAGTCTTACCCCATCATAAGACTGTGCAGTCATCAGTTTGGACATTTGTTAAACACTGACCTTATCATAGAAGCTCCTAAGATCACATGCTTTGTCGCTGAAAGCTTTCAGCCTCAGCCCCTGGTTTGACTTCACAAGGCCACTGCCCACTTTCTGCTTCCTGGTCTGCACCAACACCTCACACCAAGAAGGTTCCTAGTTCGGTTCCTTGCTTGGGCTTTACCATGTGAAGTATGCATGTATGGGCTTCCTCCGGGCCTTCTCTCACTGCCCAAAAACATGCCCATAAGGCTAACCGGACACTCTACATGACCCTGGTGTGTTAGTCTTTATGTGATAGACCTGTGTACCCCGCCTCTCGCCCAAGCCCCCTGCAACCCTGAATGACAAGCAGGATATAAAATGGATTGATGTGTGAATGACATATTCATCAGTCATTCATAAACATTTGAATTTATTGTGTACTAGTCTTGTCTGCTGTGGCTGTTTAATATTTATTTTTATTCAAGGCTGTCAAATATTTTTCACTCTAGTTTCCTTCGACAGAACTCACTCTGTATCTTTATTTATTTAAATAAAACCCACCAGTGATTTTATTTTATTGCACTTTTCCAGTTAAAATGATTTCCATTCCAACACTTCCTCACCGGCAGCAAGCAGCAGCCACAACATGAAAGATGTAATTCCTTAATAAACCCGGCTTAGGTTCATGATTGTGGTTGATTGGAATGTGTCAAGGGCCCTTCGTTACAGAGTCTTACCTGATTCCTTCAGGATTCTGCTTCACAGAAAATGTCTCTAAGCCCCAATCCCTCTGCATCTGTTTTAAACATGTTTTCCAATTAATTCATAATGTGCATGTTCTTACCTGGGAGAATAAATCAGAGGACAAACAGGCGAAACCCACTAATGCAACACACTCATCACTCAAATCGCCCACTGGGCTTCTGAGCTGTCAATTACTCCGGGCATGCTTTGCATACTCAAGCCAAGAGTGGACCTGGCCAGTTCATTAATTGATCTCTGCCGTTCCCCTCTGAGCAGAAAGGCTCGATAGGACGTCTTCTCCGCGCCTTCCTTTGAGACTTTTCTTACATATCCCATAATCTGTGTGTAGAACTAAACACTTGTCCTCTGCCGGTGTTTGGAGGGTCTGAAATAGTGCTCGATGTGTGGTCCTAATGAGAAGGAAATTGGTCTGTGTACCTGAAAACAAATTGCTACCTTCTGCTGTTCCAATTGATCTAGATGTTCCATTAACATACCTCAGGCCCAAATACTTGTTTTCTGTTCAGTGCCAAATTGAACCGTCCATAATTATAGTTTACCCTTGAGTAAGAGTATCACCTAAAAAAGAGATCCGTGTTGTCAGGATGGACCCCTGCATGCAACTTTCATTATTTGGTGAGACTTTTAAAAGCAGCCGCTCCTCCTGGACTCCTTTAAAATGCTGTGCAGGATTGTGTTAGTCAGGGTCCTCCTTTGCCCTGTTTCCTTCTCTACATTTGCACAAGAAAATCTGTGGCGCCTGCAGGCCTTCGAGTCAAAACAGCTTTCTTTCTCTCCGTTTTCTAAATTGTTGAACGGCGTGCTTTCGAGAACAAGCTCCCTGTCATTAGTCTACCCCTCAAATCTCAAGCGTCGGCTGAGATGAGGGAGATCTGTCTTAGCTGAGCAGAGTCCAGCACGCTGCGAGGCTCGGCTTCAGTTTGAGGCCTCCCTGGAGAGACGGTGCAGGATGGATGTGCAATACTCTGATGTGCTCTTGTCCAACATGTCAGAAAGTTAGGCCTCCAAACACTTCCCCCTCCATATGGAGCAATTCACCGTGTCATTTCAGTATCTCTTCAGGTCCCTTTTGAATTACTCTGTTTTTAATATGCATGTGTCGTTTTGCTGCAAAGCTGGAGCTTGTGCTGGTGAAGGAAGAGATCTATTTTCTGATCAGTCACCGCCTCATTAATTATGCTTTTTGATGAAGAAGGGCACATGTCCGGTCTTGGTTCCTGTGGGGTTCTGCCATCCACTACATGTTTTTTTTTTTTACACATGTATTAAATGTGATTTATCTAAGCTGTGTTCAAAAATGTCAAAAGCAAAGGCAGACTGACATCAAAGACGCACCGAAGTCTTACAACCTGATCCAAAGAGTTATTTATTTTGATTCCTTATCACAAAAAGATGCTGGGAACTGAAGATTTTGACCCATTAAGGATCTGTTTTGGCTCAGGTCTTATTTCTGTGACCCAACCTGGACTGAGCTGTTTCCTCTGGTCCCAAAAAACTTTGGGCCAATCAGATGTTAGTATACTGGATTATGACAACTACAGCAACAAAGCTATAAAACATACAATAATAACTGAAGTCAGGTTTCACCAAAACAAAATGAAAACATCCGGTTAATTTTCAGAATAAAACACTCTGTGTTATCACCAGATCGTATTTCACTTAACTACAACAACAAACCGTCATGATGAGCGGAGCCAGGCCTGGAGTCAACAGGTCAGAGGTTTTCAGAGGACCAGAAAGACAACATGGGAAACCTCGGTCACATAACTCCAGCTGTTCTGCGGTCCTGTGTTCCGGACATGGATCTGGTGTAAGAGTTTGTCTGAGGTGCTCTTTGGATAAGGACCCAGACATTAAGACACTTTCAGATATTTTTTTTGCATGTTCGTGTGTCTAAAAAAAAAAAAATGTTTCTGACTTTGTGGTTTCTGAGCTTTTGATTTCTGATGTTTTTGATTTCTGACAGAGGCTTGATGTTGAAACACATCAGAGCTTGTAAGCCACAACAATGAAGTCAGTTTAACTCTTCAAAAGTATATTTATTTGAAGTTTTCTCTGGATTTGATGTCTTGTACGCTAAAAAAAAAAAAATGTAACTGTCATCTAAAAAAGCGTCAATAAAAGATGTCCCTACAAGAAACCCTTTTACATGGACACATGTCAGCCAGAATAAATAACATGAGACTGAGGGGGAGCAGTGGAGTATGTATCTGTATCTATCAAATATTTAAGTAACAAGCTCCCTTTGAAATGCATTATGGGCCTAATCTTTTTTTCATAGACCGAGCTTCTTCTCTCTTCTTATAATCCAAAATACGATTTACACAAACATCCCACTCAAACCCCTTGTGGCCTTGAAACGGTTTCATTCATCTGCCTCTGTGCTTACTGCCAGTTTTGACAAGATGTTTTTCTAACAAGCCATCCATTCCATGAAGAAGACAAGAGATTAATGGAAGTCTTAATTCTTTGGTACAATCACAAAAGAAGAGATGAGTTTCTCTCTAAAAAAAATGATTTCATCTGGGCTGTAACACGGCTCTTCTTCTTCTTCTTTTTTTTTATATATCTCCCCCTCTTAGCTGGACGCAAACACAATTCTACGTTACAACTGTGATCAAAACGAGAACAAGTGTCCAAAGCCGGCACAGATGGGATGAGATTGCGTTCGATAGAATTACGGTTTTTTGAACTAGTTAGAAAAAAAATGAAAAAAGTCAAGCTCCAAACTGGTGTGAGGGTATCCGCGTGGCAAAAACAAATCGATAGACAGAGCAGATGAATCCAATCCCGGCTCATCAGATGAATCCCGCGGGATAGCAGAGCGCTCCCCAACACTGCCCACCCATTACTACTCAATCCCTACCAAATCCCAACACAAAGCCGTCATATCCTACAGACCACCGCAGACAATGCACGGCCTGGAAGAGGGGCAACACGACAGCACAACCTGGACCGTATCCCATATATATGATGGGAATATCATACAGGAAGTGTGTGATATAGCATGGTTTCATGGTTTGATGCTGGAGGGAGAGTTCAGTTATAATGAAAGGGATATGATCTGTTATTCTTTGTGGTGGTTTGTTCACAGTTGAGGTTAAACTTCAGCACTTGGATACGTGTGACTTTTTTTTTGTCTTTGAGCAACAACTTTTGAGGAAGTTTGAGTTGAATTGCTAACGATGGCCTGCAGGAGGCAACGCCAGTGTGCAAAAAGACACTCTTTTTCACTAAAGTAGACGAAAAACTGGCTCTGTATCTTCTTTGTTTATGGAAGGGATAATAGTGAGGGGGTGATTATGTGAGATAGGATCCAGACAGGCTGAAACAACACCCAGACATGAATCAGAGGGTCTTGTTACTAACCATAGACCTTTCTGGAGTCCCTGAGCTCCCTTGTCTCTTAGGTTCCTCTGTATCTCTGCCACAGACGACCTGCTGCTGTGGACGTCCCAGACTCCATTTGCTACAACTACAACTATTCGTCTCATCACTATCATCTATCTCTCTTCATCTCCCTCTATCCCTCTCATCAACCCTGATACAGTGGAGGCAGATGGCTGTCTAACATGAGTCTGGTCCTGCTCAAGGTTTCTGCCTGTTAAAGGAAGTTTGTCCCAGAGGCAGATATCCTCTCTACTTTTAAGAGTAGAGTTCAAACCTTAGTTTATAGTTAGAGCTCGCTAAGGCTTGGACCAGCGTTTAGTTATGCTGCTATAGGCTTAGACTGGCACACTTGGATCCTGTCTTTCCCTCTCTCTCTCCTCTCTCTGCCTGTCTCTTACTTTAACTCTTCCTGTCCCATTAAAAGTACAAACCATAGACCTTTCTGGAGTCCCTGAGCTCCCTTGTCTCGTAGGTTCCTCTGCTGCTGTGGATGTGCCAGACTCCAGCTGCTACAACTACTACTATCTGTCTCATCACTATCATCTCTCTCTCTCTTCATCTCCCTCTATCCCTCTCTCCAACCCTAACTCGGTCTCAGCAGAAATGTGTCTAACATGAGTCTGGTCCTGCTCAAGGTTTCTGCCTGTTAAAGGAAGTTTGTCCCAGAGGCACCCTCTCTACTTTTAAGAATAGAATTCAAACCCTAGCTTATAGTAAGAGCTCGCTAAGGCTTGGAGCAGCGCTTAGTTATGCTGCTATAGGCTTAGACTGGCACACTTGGATCCTGTCTTTCCCTCTCTCTCTCCTCTCTCTGCCTGTCTCTTACTTGAACTCTTCCTGTCCCCTTAGAATTACTAACCATAGACCTTTCTGCAGTCCCTGAGCTCCCTTGTCTCGTAGGTTCCTCTGGATCTCTGCTGCTGTGAACGTGCCAGACTCCAGCTGCTACAACTACTACTATCTGTCTCTCTCCTATCATCTCTCTTCATCTCCCTCTATCCCTCTCTCCAACACGGTAGGTCTCAGCAGGTGTGTGTCTAACATGAGTCTGGTCCTGCTGGAGGTTTCTGCCTGTTAAAGGAAGTTTGTCCTTGCCACTGTAACTTGCTAAATGCTGCAAAGTGCTCTGCTCATGGTGGATTAAGATGAGATCAGACTGAGTCCTGTCTGTAAGATGGAACTGGATCTTATCCTGTCTTGATGTTGGGTCTTTGTTAATAATATGACATAGAGTACAGTCTAGTATTCAACACACCTGGGTGTTAAAAAGAAAGCCAGGTCATGAAGGTGGTTATCAATTTCCAAGGGAGTAAACAGTCTCAATCCTTACATCTTAATGTGATGTTCATTTTGTGATTTATCATTTCAGTAGAGCAAGTACACTTAAAAGCATGGCTCCCTTGTGATTTGCAAATATCCACCAGAGGGGCCTTATACTTATTTTCCTGAGCCAAAACTAGCATTCCAATAAACAGCCCCCCTACCATAGCTTCTGTGACACCCTGCTATCCAAGCTAGTGCCAGCTGTGGACAATGACTTTGTATTCCTTGCCAAATGTTCAATTTTGGCTTCAAAAAACCCCTCATGACAATGACCAAAATGCCAAATTTGAAATGGTAAACAGTCGCCAATATTTACCCTTCTTTTCTACTTTCGTCCAAAGCCAAACACCAAGCTTTTTGACTCTTTTGATTCAGCATGAAAACAAACATACAATTATATAATGAGCTCTACTCATGAAGGATTGGGAAACAACTTTAAAGGATAAACTTTCATGTGTTTCAACAGCAGCATTAGAAAAATCCATTAAGTCAAGTGCGATAGCTCTTTTGACTCATAATGACCTTTTTTCTATTAATTGTTATTAATGGCAGAATAAACTAATTAGTTTGTCTGCAAGCTTCACTTAAAGAGTGAGTAAAGATGATAGAAAATGTTTGCTGATACTTAAACTGTTGCTGTATGGATGCTCGAGTCTGGAAACACACAACGACACTAATTATGACATACAATCTCATCCCCTCGACATAATAAAACGACTCCATCATGTGTACTTACAGACGTCTTGCTTAATAGAGTTGGCAGTAAGAGGTAATTGTTGGAAATATAAATGGCAGCACTCCCTGAAAGTGAGCGTCTTTATTTTTCTTAATTCAAGAGCTAATGTGAACTTGCTGAATGCAGCTGTTTCCAGTTTGAAACATGAAGGAATGCTTGTTTTATTATGTGTCCAAGGTCATTTGTTACCTTTCTGTGGAAGCAGTGTGGCGGATATGCTGCCGATGATTACAGTCTGGATTGACTGAATTAAAAGACAAGCAGGGGGAATGACTAAGTACCCACCGCTGGTAGAGTTAAAGCTGTCTAGTTGTCTGTTTTACAGACAGGGTCGTATAAATTCAATTGTAATCTATCATTAATAGGCATTTGAAGTTAGTCTTTCAAGGATAATTAGACATTGACTATTTGATAACAATTAAATTACAGAAATAATCAATCCCCAGTTGATATCATTACTAGAAAAAAACAAGAGTGATGTATTTTATATAATATACTAGAGAGACATCAACAATTAATTTACTCTCAGTCACTGCTTGCACCAGAAGTCTGTTTTGAGCAAGCATGTTGACCAGTGTCAACTCAGCAATGTGGCTGTTGCTCATTTTGTGATAGTTAACTGCATCTTAGTGCATCCTTCAACAAACCCTTTCTATACACTCAAATTGTGCCTGATTATAATTTTTCCAAATTGCATGCTAGCATTCATTTGTTCAGTGTTGCCAGCTGCTAAAAGCTAATTCTGTTTACGAATTACTCTTCCATGTCACCCATTCATCTTTCTTACCCAAGCAGCAACCTCTGGTCTCAAAATATGAAGCCCATGCAGAAGTGTTGAAAACTGCAATTCATCTAGAATGCACTAGAATCTGGCTGCAGAAACACCAGACACCACATATACACCAATTTTAAAAAATGCAATCTTTGCAGCAATAATAAACAGCCTGTTTACAGACTGTATAAAATAATACTGAATCCCCCCTCCGTTTTTCATTCCCTGCACACGTGTGTGCTAACAAGGAGCTTAGGAGGGAGGCATGCTAGTTGCAGGCTGTCTTAATAAACACAAAGGTCGGTTTTACTCCCCACGTCTGCAGATTTGAAGATCTAGTGGATGATTTTTATTTATCATAGATAAGTGCTAGCACTAGTTAGCAT
The DNA here is from genome assembly GCF_009762535.1 of Notolabrus celidotus. Classification (NCBI taxonomy): domain Eukaryota; kingdom Metazoa; phylum Chordata; class Actinopteri; order Labriformes; family Labridae; genus Notolabrus; species Notolabrus celidotus. The sequence continues at coordinate 28,768,029 of NC_048288.1, forward strand.
AGCTACATAGTTACATGTCGTAGCTGCAGCTGTGTTGCAAGACACACGTCGACATACTGACAAATAAAACAACAAGTAACACAGAATCTGTGACCAATCCTTCAGAAAGGTCCTGCTGCCTTTCTGGTAGAGGTCAGTTTTACTCCCCACGTCTGCAGATTTGAAGATCTAGTGAATGATTTTTATTTATCATGGATAAGTGCTAGCGCTAGTTAGCATAGCCACATAGCTACATGCTCGTAGCTGTGTACCAAGACACACGTCGACATCCAATCCTTCAGAAAGGTCCTGCTACAGGCGCCTCTCCGTCAGGATCAGATTCTGGATCAGATTCAGAGGGTTGAAGTTACGTGATCTCTGAGCAGCCGTGTATATTCAGCCAACATGTAAACATTAGATCAACGTGCTGGGCAGCCGAGGCCACATCCACTTCCTGAGGGGGCGTGGTCAGAGAGAAAACAGAGTGTTCTGAGGAGGACTGAAGAAGAGGGCTTTTCAGGCAGGCCAAAATCTGATTTCAAAGTGTTTTTTTGAGCACAAACTTTAAAGACATGTTTTGGGGACCTCTTAGACCAATATATATTGATGAAAAAAGCGTGATATGTCACCTTTAAAATGACAATTTAAATGATTATTTTTTAAATGCACTGCCTCTATAGAGATTATCTGCCTTAATATTTTAAAATTTCTTCAACTGCAACTTCTATTAATTTCCATTCAATCCAGTTGTTTTCAATGTATTGCAACATAAATATCAGTGACATCCCTGCATGCATACAAACTCTCTTAGTGCATGATTCTCATTCATGGTGTGTAAGCAGCTTGTAGCTATAAACAGAGTGTGTTACTACAGCTCTCAGGAAAGGTAAATGTTTAGCTATTAAGGGGGGATGATTTGGCAGGAACACAGCTCTCTACCACCAAACATGATGCCCGCACATGCAGCAATTTTAAACTTTCATTTCTTTGTATAAATGAACATGTTGAAAATGACTCAGTGCTTCCAGACCTCCGAGTGGCTCATGTTATTAGGTTATACCAATATTTCAAAGCAAATTTAAATGCTCATGTTTCATTTGCTTGCTGTTATATGATAAACGAATGTAATTAAACACTGCAGTGGCATATTAAGCTGTAAAAAGCAGGCAGAATGCAGCGTAGACAGTCAGTGACATGGAGGCAGTCTCAAAAGAGAAGCAGCCAGGGAATAACTTTTAGCTGCCACGGCACTAACAGCAGCCATTATGTAGTTCTATGAGATACAGGGGCATTGATTCAAATTGTTTTGCTCAGTGCTAACAAATGGGCTGTCACACGTAATGATGCAGAATAAAACACGGTCCCATTGACACCATACCCAGGGACATTGAACAGACCCATGTAGTAAATGTCGCTTGGCTCAAACAAAAGCCCAGCCCCCCATTTCAACTTACACTTCCTGCTGGATTGTTGTATTAAAACCTAGAATGAAGAAGTGGATGTAGCCTCCTGTTGGGTTATTTAACAACATTGACATCTGAGTATTTGACCCACATTGTCAGGGTTCAACCACAGACTGTATGTAAGAAGTGGATGTGACATTCTGGTTAGAATGCAGAAGTGACTTCAACTTGTGCATGGTTTATGGCTCGATTTAAGACTTCTATAATAGAGAATGATGCCAATTCGGTAAAATCAAAGCCCTACTTTGAGTCAAGTGGGGAAACTTAAGGGTGTGGTTACTTTGCCATTGGTGATTTGCTGCCAGGGCCCTCTTCAAAGTCTAATCCAGCATTTTATTGACCTCAGGAACACTCTGAGAAGTCATTTTTGTGGTAAATACACTTGTTTTGCAGCTGTTTTGGGATAGCCAATCAAGCATCCAAACGACAGAAGTGAGCTAGTTCAGGGCAGGCTATCAAGCTGTGCTGATTTCAAATTTACCATGCATCATTCTCACAATCACCCAGCAAATGTATCCTCAAATTTAGTCAGTCTATTTAGGCTAGTGGACTTCAGGTCTCTGACTCTGCTTTGCTAATGCCACCGCTGCCCTGCACCAGTGCTGCAACCCCAGCTTCCACCTGCAGGCTGGGACTGCATAGGGTGGAAGATATTGTTGCCAAATACAAACAGTGTTCTGGTGATGCAGTCTAATTAAACATGTCTTGACCATAGACTGTGTAAAAAATGGATGCAGTACCTGTGACATCACCCATCTGTTCCTGAAGCGCTGTTTTGAAGCCGGACGTTGGTGACATATTGGAAATGCTGAACTCGAGCCTGGTAAAACCTTTTCTCTAACAGCTACAGGGTGCCAACCTGCCAACCAAGTCAGCCATGTCCTTATTTGGGCAAGACTTATAAGTTTAATATCTTCAAAAATACAGTTATAAAAAAATTCACCCCCTGTACAATGTGTGCCGAGAGAGAAATTAGCTCTGCAGACATAAACCATTTTTTGAACCAGGCTGTAAACATGTTTATTTCTGCTGTAAAGATTGTCTTCTTTGAATGGGTGTGTATGTGGTTTCTGGTGTTTCTGCAGCCAGCCTCAAGTGGACGCTCAATGAACTGCAGTTTTTAGCACTACCACATGGGCTTCATATCTTAAGATTGGAGGTTGTATACATAAGGTTGGTCCTTGTGTCTATCTCCTTCATTTCCTTGTATATATCTCCTTCAATCGCAGCACTTCTTTACTCTAACTATTCTGCACTTCTGTATACACTTTATTATTCCTTACTTCAAAACAACTCAACAAACTACAATACATCCAGAACTCTGCCGCCCGCCTGCTCACCCACACCCGCTCCCGTGACCATATTACCCCTGTCCTCCAAAACCTCCACTGGCTCCCTATCAAACAGCGCATACATATCAAAATCCTACTTCTCACCCACAAAGCCCTCCATAACCAGGCCCCCTCTTACCTCACCGACCTGCTCCATCACCACACCCCCTCCCGTAACCTCCGATCCTCCAACGCCCACCTCCTCTCCCTACCACCTGACACCAACCTTTGGGGACAGAGCTTTCTCTGTCGCCGCCCCCACCCTCTGGAACGCCTTACCATTTAACATTCGAAACTGCCCCAACCTTTCCACCTTATTTTATTATGTTTTATTTTATTTTATTTATTTTATTTATTTTATTTATTTTATTTATTTTATTTATTTTATTTATTTTATTTATTTTATTTATTGTATTTATTTTTATTTATTTTATTTATTTTTTTATTTTTTTATTTATTCTATTTATTTTATTTTATTTGTATTTATAGCTTAATTTATTCCTTCTTCTATTGATATCTAACTTTCTTACATAATGTTTATAAGAGCCCTGTAATGCCCGAATTTCCCTCCACTGGATGAATGAAGTATTTCTGATTCTGTTCTGATTCTGTTGCCACTTGGTCCTGACTAAACTACAACCATAAATTCTGATTGTACCTTGTTAACCAAACTTGTGTTAGCACCAGCAGACAAGTTGATGTTTTCCATATTCCTGTCTGGCTGCAGCCTCTTGATCAAATATGTCCACTACTAGCTCCAAAAAACAATCATGGCAACACCCAAAATACCAAACTTTAGGCTTCACAATGTCAGTCTATGATTTCAGTTGTTGTTTACATCCTTTAAGCTTTCTGACTCTTGAGCCCGGCATCCTGCTGCACGCTACCTGCTGTACTGTTGAACTCACACCTTCTGCATTCATATGACACCTTTACCCAAATGAACTTATGCAGCAGTGCAGGTAAGGGCTGGTTATTACCTAGAGGACGCTATGACATTGCAAGTTGGCTGTTTCAAAAAATTTTAACCTGTGACCATCTGGTTACAGGACGATCTCAGGAAACACAAGGCCAACCCGCCTGCTGTTAGGTAATGAGAGTGTCCACAAGGATGGGACAGATACAGCCGTGTTTATGACCAATTCTTTCCTTTAATTTGGGCTGTGGGTCTGTATCATGAACAAAAACAGACCTTATAATCTACTGGGGCTGCACAGAGTAACAGAAGGACTTTGCAATATAAGACAAAGCAATATAACATACCGCAAACTAAAACATTCCCGCCTCGATGAAACAAAAAGCTAAACATTATAAACTTCTCAAAGGTGGAAAACATCTTTAGGGGACTGGATTCGTCTGCATTATATTGTGAGATATAACTGTTATTGCAGACGGGCTTTTCTTTACAGTGGAACAAATATACTTTTTGGGAGGAAGCATTTATTATTTTGTTCAGTTGTCATCATAAAGAAGAGACTTTTTCTATAAGAAAGTTGGATAAAAGACCAACAGCTGCTCTCAAAAGGCTACGTCAGCTTGATGCTCGGCTATAACAGCACACAGTCTGGAAGGATGTTCATCAATGTCAGACATTTAAAGATCTCTAAATCAAGTTTGTTCGGCATAAATCAAAACTTTAAAACAGCAACGTTGTTCACTTTGTGAGACATAAGTAAAGAAATATGCAGAGGTGTGTTTAAAACCACGAAATGATTAGTGGAACATATGTTATCTTTATTTTTAGGCTATAGGAAGAGTGATAGCATCTCAAACTTTATTTGGATTAAACACTGTTTCCACTAAGTCGACATCTATGCAATGAGATCTTCATCATGAAGTGTCAAAGCAGCTGTAAGGAGACAGGGACCACATTACAATCAGACAGAATATTCTCTATGTAGTCTTTAAGATAATATTCACTTTACTACTTGGAGATTTTGAATAATGTTAAGCTCTAACTGCCTTGAAATAAGAATATGCATTTAACCACATATGGGGAAACCTGTCTTTGATGGTATACTATGGAAAACATTCATCTGAGGAGTCTGCTTTTTAAGTATCAACCTGCACAAACATGAAGCAATTACACAGAAGAAGAGTCATCTCTCAACTCTTCTAAATCTATGAAAACTATAATACTTCTTTACATGTCTGTGCTGAAATCATGTGTTTTTGGCTATTCATTCTTACTAGTTGCTGGTGCTGCAACCACTAGCAAACCACAACTCCTCCCCTTAAAGGTGACATATTACACTCTTTTTCATCAGTATACATTGGTCTAAGAGGTCTCCAAAACATGTCTTTATAGTTTATGCTCAAAAAAACACTTTGAAATCAGATTTTTGGCATGCCTGAAAAACCCTCTTTTTCAGCCCTGCTCAGAACAAGCTGTTTTCTCTCTGACCACGCCCCCTCAGGAAGTGGATGTGACCTTGGCTCTCCAGCACATTGATCTAATGTTTACATGTTGGCTGCATAGACACGGCTGCTCATTCCCTGCACACATGTGTGCTAACAAGGAGCTTAGGAGGGAGGCATGCTAGTTGTAGGCTGTCTTAATAAACACAAAGGTCGGTTTTACTCCCCACGTCTGCAGATTTGAAGATCTAGTGGATGATTTTTATTTTTCATGGAAAAGTGCTAGCGCTAGTTCGCATAGCCACACAGCTACATGCTCGTAGCTGTGTACCAAGACACACGTCGACAGCTCCTTGTTAGCACACATGTGTGCAGGGAATGAAAAACAGAGGAGGGGTTGAGTTGTATTTTATACAGTCTATGGGCTGAACAAGCTCCGAGCTCTGACTTCAGTTACAGACCGGATGATGTTGTGACGTATGAAAAACACTGAAATGTGAAACGGGTCGTTTCAGCACACATTTACAGAAAGGTGGAGAAATCAGAACAGGGGCAGAATGGATTCTTTTCATTTTCGGGGGGGTTTGTAGACATGCCAGGGACACATACTTCAGGTAGAGAACCATTAAAAAGTTGATTTTGCATGATATGTCACCTTTAAGACAGGAGCCCCAAATGGAACCACCATGCACTAAAACCCTCATACAATACACTAACTAAAAAACTGCAAGAGAAATACAGTGTTGTTACAATGAAATAATAAACATCACGGGCATGATAAGGTCTCAGTAAACTGACATGGCACAGCTGAGATGACTTCCTATGATGGTGTGCAAATCAAACAGGTCTGAAATCTGCATCCCAATAGTGTGCGGGGAGCCAGCATTGCCTGAAAGGGTGAGACCTGGACCGGCAAAAGAGCTAACACCTGATCCCCAGGGCTAAACGGATTCTTCCCAGCTCCCCAGTTATACAATAAAACTCAATGTGAAAAATATTCATCTGAGCAGTCTGCAATTTATATCAACCAGCCCTACTCCTCTTAATCTATTAAGCCACTGCACAATAAAATACTGTTATGCAGTTTAGTTCTAGAGGTTACACAAATATCCCCACCCCCACACCCTGGTGACATCATGCATTGGCTACTGTAATTCCCTCCTCTTTGGTCTCCCTCTCACGTCCAACCCATGAACTCCAACTGGTACAGAACTCTGCTGCTCGTATCCTCACCAGAACCAGCTTGCCATGGTCGACCGCGGAGGCGCAGACTTTCCTCACGTTTTTCTTCTTCGTTGCATTTATTAGCGGTAAACACTGTGTCAAGCTGCCATGACGTCACGCTATTACATAGCTGACGTACCAAACTGTACTGATCCATACCAGACCGCTTGGTGGAAACAGAGCCATCAGTCACTTCAGTAGATCTCTGAATTTGGCCACAACTGGCACATTAAGATGAAGAAACCAGTTGGAGAAGTTCAATTATTAAAATTCTTCCTTCTTGCATCAAACAAAATTATAAAGCTTATCATGCTATCTGAGCTTTCTTATCCCCAAACGACTGAATTCAGATCCACTGCCTGATTTAAACACCTTCAAATAGACAAACACAATTAAGGAATTGAATATTCATCATTAAATATACAGTTTTAAACAAGCCTCTGCAAACTCTCCAACTCCTTATGTTAATTAATGTGCATTGTGACCTTCTGAAATCTAAGAAACATAAACAAAATGTAAACACTGAGTCCCTTAATCCAATTAGAATGCAAGAAAAACATTCCTCAGTTTCTGCTTCAGTACTTGAAAAATGCACATTGAACAGTACATGCCAATTAGCAGTATGCATGTGTAGTGTTTGACCACATAGCTTGCTTTAAATTGACGTGTATTAAAAGATATGTATCAGCATTGTAAATACATACCTATTTCAACAAGGGATATCTCTAACCAACGGCGCTTTCATTCCTCCACCGGTCATTTATCTGATGCTGCTAAATAGCCGTGAACCATAACTGTAGTTACAGAGCGAGTTGCAGGCTAAGGGTTATGCAAGGGGAGGCTTTGGGTGATAACAATGAGGAATGCAGTGACTGAGCAAGAAAACCCTCACAACATGACTTAATGTATGGCTTCCTCACGACGCTTTGCTTACCTGCACACATTTTTTTGGATAAGATCAGCACTCTTCTCCTCTCTGCACAGCTCCCTATAGAGCTGAATGGTGGGAGGTTATGGAAGAAACTGCTTTGTCCCTTTGAGGATGGAAATTGTACTTATTGAGTGTGCAGCACCAATTTAGAAATTTGCAGCAAGGAGACAGAAAGCCTTATTATTCGGATCATGGTTTTGTTACTCTAATTGATCGATTTAGTGCGCAGACTAGCTTTCAGCAACTCTATTGATCTTTAAAGATTCCCAGTGTGGGCTGCAGGTTGATCATTTCCTCTCAGCCAGGAAGAGGGATGATTTTTCTGTTAGATGTATGTCATGTTGATAAGAGTGTGGCAGGTTTAGAGAACATGAATAATCCATGAAGCAAAGATGTATATTGTGCTGCTTGAAGTTGAGAAGCCATTATTCAACCTCAGGTATTTTGTCACAGACATGCTGACTTTTTTTTTTTTTTTTTCTTACTTGAAGAAATACACTAGGTGTTTGTTTAGAAATGCATCTTTTTGGAGCCATAATTCAGCATGCATCAGACTTATCTGCATGCCGACAGAGTCACCATAAATCATACACGCTGCTTTTTTGCTAAAGTTTACTCAGATAGTGAGCTACGTTATCACATGATTAGTGAGTAGGAGCTGCCTTCCCTGTGATAAAAGAAAAAGTCAGTCACAGAAGAGTCGACTCTCAATGTTTGTTCCAGCGTTTAATATTGTATTCTTTTTATATCCTTTCCTTGTATGAATATTACATATTTATGATTATTCCTTCTTCATTTTGCATTCGAACTCATCATTAGTGTTAGTTTTTTTTTGCTCCATGGACCGCGCTCCTTGTTTGGCCTCTGGTGGATATAAGATAAACTGGAGATTTACGAGCAGAACACACGCCAGCTTTTTTCCCCCCTTTGCCAGAGAGAGAGAAATGTGTGTCAGTCTGAAAACAGCACAGGGCTAGAAGGACTGGGCTATTTTAAATGCTTTTTCTCTCTGATTTAATTGAAGCCAAGTGGATTCACTGGGGACGTAAACACTGTGGTTGTTGTTTTTCTGACAAAGCTTTACCTCCAAATGATGACTGTGGATTTGGCTCATGTAGTCCTCTTTCCACGTCCGCTGCTGCGGTGAAAGCCGTGTAAGTGTAGTGCGTTTGATTTGATGGGAGTTATTCAGATGACAGAGGGTTGTAGTTGTGTGATGAGGGTGAAACATTGATTTGGGACTCAGGGGCTTGAGGAGAACTCTGGATCACACTGACTGGATGCTTGCTTCCATGATATTCTGTCAGTCCTATCAGTCATGTTTGATGTGAAACAAACGGCTTGTAGAGTGACTGTATTGGACTGTTACTCCTATATTGACCTGATTTCAGTGTATCATCACTATTGGGAAGTCAATCAGGTATTCTATTATTTTCAATTGTCATGCAATGAAAGATAAACATGCTGTAACATGCTAAAAAGAATTATTTGATTTGTTAGATATGGCGATCTGGCACTCCACACTCTAAATCCCAAAGCTCTGTCAGTGACCTGGATCTGATAGGTTTCTATTCTAGTCAATGTGTTAACTTCCACTGGATCCACTCTGTTGCGTTCCAGCTGCGTCTCTGATCCAAAAAGCCAAAGTCCTCCGGATCAGCTACTCAAGACTTCTATATTTGCAGGATGCCGGAGCACGATGCATCAATCTCAACAGAGCAGATGGAGCGGGACAGGAAGTCAGGCACCAAAACAAAATGAAAACATCCGGTAAATTTTCAGAATAAAACACTCAAGCTGGAAACCAAGAGATTATTGCAAAAGTTTTGTTTCTGATTTTGCTGTATTGTCTGTTTTTTTATTAAATGACAACATGCTATCTTTACAGTATTCTACTTCTAATGAGATCAGCAGGAACACCAGGATAGAGGATGTTAAATTAAAGTCCTCAAACAAGCTACTGTATGCTCCATATTTAGAGGATTTTGCAGGATTTGGCTCATGCATTGGTTTGAATGGTTTTCTTTGAGTGCTTTTGGTCATGCATTTTAACTTAACTTATCAGGTAGAGATTCTAACTGAGCCACCAAACCTGATAGGTTTCTATTGTAGTCAATGTGTTAACTTCCACTGGATCCACTCCGCTGCGTTCTGGCATCAATCTCAACAGAGCAGATGGAGCGGGACAGGAAGTCAGGTTTCACCAAAACAAAATGAAAACATCCGGTTCATTTTCAGAATAAAACACTCTGTGTTATCACCAGATCGTATTTCAATTAACCACAACAACAAACCAAAGTCATGATGAGCGGAGCCAGGCCTGGAGTCAACAGGTCAGAGGTTTTCAGAGGACCAGAAAGACAACATGGATGAGGAAAGGAGGAGGAGAATCCTTGATTCAGTAATTACAGCGGGAAAACCTCGGTCACATGACTCCAGCTGTCTGACGGTCCTTCCCGAGATCTGGTGGAAATCAGATGTTAGACTTTTAAATATGGATATCAAATCACCGAGGGTGTTTCTGCAATGATCGACCGCTAAACTTAAAATTGTGTCTGTAAGTCAGTGGTCCCAATCTTCTTCTGCAGGACCCCTCTTTTGGTTGATGAATATATTTCGGACTATAACACTGGACCCCCAACACCCCCTCTACTCAGTCTTCACACTACTCCCATCTGGTCGCAGATACAGATCCCCATACTGTAGGCGAGCCCAGTTTGGCAGAAGCTTTGTCCCATCGGCCATAGCACTGCTAAATAAAATGCCAATGTAATGTGTCCGGTGTGTTTATATGTGTCCGGTGTGTATATATGTGGGATGATGTGCACCATTGTTGTGAGGCTGGGTGGATGTTTATTTATTTGTGTTTATACATGTATTCTTGTACAGACAGTGACAACAAATCTCCTTATTAAGGACAAATAAAGATCTATCTATTTCCAAGCCCCCCTTCTCCAAGTTTATTTCAGTCTGCATCAACAATTCCTTCTGCAACACAGAAGCCATATACATATATGTTTGTCACTTATTTATATAGCACCTTAAAAGCAAATCAAAGTCCCAAACCATGGTGCTCAAAGGGACAGATCTAGGCTATACACATGGCGGCATTAAAGGTTGTTGGAGGTGAAGCTGAGGGCGAGGTATGACGTGTCATTAAGGCGTCATCATGTCTTGTATATGTTTTAGTAGTTGTGACATTCGGTGTCGACTCAGTGTAAGTCTTGCGTTCACCTGGCACTCCTTGTACAAAATTGGCAAAGCTTTGCAAGCAGTGAAGAACAGTTTGCATCGTTTCTACTAAGCCTTTCTGCTCCTCCATTGTTTTCTTAAACTTCATGACTTCGCCATGTCAGTAACATACAGTAACTAACACATTTTCCATCCTTTTTTAACACACTTACAAAGCTTTAGTCATAAACCAGTAGAAATGTGTGACTGTCACTTGCACAAATGAACATTCATGATGATCTTTCATGATGCTAGCCTTCCATTTCACTCGTTAAATCAAATTCAGCGAGTCTAACACTGAATGCTAAAAACCACCACTAAATCCCCACCATCATTTTGTTGTTTCAACCTCTGCTCAGTCATTGGCAGCTTCCACACTCAAAAACTGTGCTCCCACCCAATTAAAAAAAAAAAGAGTTAGGCAAGCCTTACCTGCCTCATTTCAGGCTGCCCAAATCTCATTAGTCTGAACCCCTGCAAACCACAGCTGGTTAAAAACAAACATCAAAATCATCCTCCTCCCCTCACCGCGCGGCTGATTCTATTACTCCAGGGCCTCCAGTTGGGATTTCCCTTCATAATGTCAAGACACAGTGAAAACTTAATTATTCACAAGTGTGTCCTCGAATGAACCTTGACTTACACATTAAGTACCTCCGGTCTTGACTTTTACGAACTCCCCTCCAAGTCCTCCACATTTCAGACATCTCGTTTCTGTTCTCCAGTGAGGAGCGGAGGAACACGTGTCCTGTTTTGCTCCCTCAGGTTTGTTTCATTAAAGGGATTTTCTTCTTGCTTCCAAAAAAATACAAATTCCTGGCATCACTCTGTGGAGAGGGGAGGAAAAAAAACAATAATTTCAGTGTAATTTCCATGCAGGAAGCCTGGTGAAAGAATGATGCAGTATTCCTCGTGCTGTAGCTGTCAGAAGTATCCGTCACTGGCAAGACTATTTAAGGAAGAGTATTTATCAAACGCACACCCTGGAAGCGGGGCTGTGAATACTGATAGCACACTTTCAGGTGGTGACGTTTAAAGGTGACATATCATGCAAAATGGACTTTTTAATGGTTCTCTACCTGAAATATGTTTCCCTGGCATGTCTACAAACCCCCCGAGAATGAAAAAAATCCATTCTGCCCCTGTTCTGATTTCTCCACCTTTCTGTAAATGTGTGTGAAACGAGAGGTTTCAGACTTCCGTGTTTTTGTTACGTAACAACAATATCCGGTCTGTCACGGAGTCAGAGCTCGGAGCTTGTTCAGCCCATAGACTGTAAAAAATAATACTGAATCCCCTCCTCCGTTTTTCATTACCTGCACAAATGTGTGGTAACAAGGAGCTTAGGAGGGAGGCATGCTAGTTGTAGGCTGCCTTAATAAACACAAAGGTCGGTTTTACTCCCCACGTCTGCAGATTTGAAGATCTAGTGGATGATTTTTATTTATTATGGATAAGTGCTAGCGCTAGTTAGCATAGCCACATAGCTACATGTCGTAGCTGTAGCTGTGTACCAAGACACACGTCGACATACTGACAAATAAAACAACAAGAAACACAGAATCTGTGACCAATCCTTCAGAAAAGGTCCCGCTGCCTTTCTGGCAGAGGTCGGTTTTACCCCCCACGTCTGCAGATTTGAAGATCTAGTGGATGATTTTTATTTGTCATGGATGAGTGCTAGCGCTAATTAGCATAGCCACATAGCTACATGTTCGTAGCTGTAGCTGTAACTGTGTACCAAGACACACGTCGACATACTGACAAATAAAACAACAAGAAAAACTAAATCTGTGACCAATCCTTCAGAAAGGTCCCGCTGCCTTTCTGGTAGAGGTCGGTTTTACTCCCCAGGCCTGCAGATTTGAAGATCTAGTGGATGATTTTTACTTATCATGGATAAGTGCTAGCGCTAGTTAGCATAGCCACATAGCTACATGTTAGTAGCTGTGTACCAAGACACACGTCGACATACTGATAAATAAAACAACAAGAAACACTAAATCTGTGACCAATCCTTCAGAAAGGTCCTGCTACAGGCGCCTCTCCGCCAGGATCAGATTCTGGATCAGATTCAGAGGGTTGAAGAAACGTGATCTCTGGGCAGCCGTGTATATTCAGCCAACATGTAAACATTAGATCAACGTGCTGGACAGCCGAGGCACATCCACTTCCTGAGGGGGCGTGGTCAGAGGGAAAACAGAGTGTTCTGAGGAGGACTGAAGAAGAGGGGTTTTCAGGCATGCCAAAGTTTGATTTCAAAGTGTTTTTTTGAGCATAAACTTTAAAGACATGTTTTGGGGACCTCTTAGACCAATATATATTGATGAAAAAAGCGTGATATGTCACCTTTAAGGGTCAGCGATATGGTGTTTTGATGGTTAATACACTGTAAAATTAAACTATATCACCATTCTGCTTCTTTTTGATGGAGCTATTTTTCATTCAGATCTTGAAAAAGATTCGCAAGATCACTGCAGCGCTGATATTCATCAAAGTGTTGTTGCAAAATTGAAAGAAAAGCATGCTGTGATAATTTTATTTAAGCATTCCTTTCTCCTCATGGGACATACACAGCACATTATGCAAATGTAAAAACCACAGAGAAACAAATTGTTCTACTTTGAGTCGATATGAAGATTTTAAAAAACTTCTCTTATGATCTTAAATGTGATTCTGTCATTCCAGTGAGCCGGAGAGCTTGGATGTTTTATTTCTGTAATGCTGTTAAACACATCAGTGACTGTACAAACAGTGGGAGATGCTCTTGATGGCTGGTGTTCACATTTTAAGCTCCCTCACAGCTGTCTGCGACGGTGCACACAGGCTCCTCGGTAGATCAGGCGCACCTGACACATCGAGCATGGAGGTAAACATACAGCACATACCTGCTGCTCCTGGAGAGATGAAGAACTCGGCGCACAATTCCCTCTTGAGGGAAAAAAATGTGTTTGATCTCTGACTCTATGAATGGAGCTCTCCAGTCCTATATTGGTTTTCCTCTGATGAGTGTTTGTTGTAAAAAATGGTACACTTGAGTACAAGGCGAAGCTATGCCATCTCTTAAGTGGAAATACATCATTTAGCGAGGCTGCCGTGAGGAACTTGTCTGATACTAAAAAAAAAAAAGGAAATGAACAAAATAGAAAGAGGGACTGAGCTCAATCTCAGCGCTGAATTCCTTAGAAACTGAAAAGTGGTGTTTTTTTCTGAGTATATGTTGGCAGGTAATTAATCATGAGTGTCTGAAAGTAAACACAAAAGACAGAATAACATCTAAAATCTACAGTAGCTACGCCTAACTTTAGTGTTTTCCCTTCCTCTCAAGGAGAAATCCCTTTCATCAGGTTGTTGACTTCATTTATTAAACTGAAACCCTGCCAGAGAGAAAATTAGGTTTTAAATACATATGAAAACATCTCTTAATTCATTTCTACTGAGTCTATTAATGTTTTTAAAATTCTCATACTGAGGGCCAGAGGATAGCTCAGCTTTAGCTTCCACTATATCTGTGCAAATGAGCCAAAAAGACATTGTGTAATTCACAACTCATGCACAAAGGGTTAAATTGTCCAGAAACTGCACTGTCGAGCAAATAGGAACTCTTTGCACCAGTGTTGTTTGCATACATTAAATTTAGGGCAACATATTCCATGTTTTATGCAAATAAGCCTCATTGCAAAAAAATATATATAACTCACTAACACTGGTGCTAACAGCTCTGCACAGTTTGACTGAAACTTAAGGTCAAATTCCACCAGATCCGTGTCCGATCTGTCACGGCACCAGATCTAATAGGTTTCTATTCTAGTCAATGTGTTAACTTCCACTGGATCTGCTCCGTTGCTTCTGATCCGGCAGGTCAGACTTCTATTTTTGCTGGATGCCAGAGCATCAATCTCAACAGAGCAGATGGAGCGGGACAGGAAGTCAGGTACCAAAACAAAATGAAAACATCTGGTTAATTTTCAGAGTAAAACACTCTGTGTTATCACCAGATCGTATTTCGCTTAACTACAACAACAAACAAACGTCATGATTAGCGGAGCCAGGCCTGGAGTCAACAGGTCAGAGGTTTTCAGAGGACCAGAAAGACAACATGGATGAGGAGAGGAGGAGGAGGAGGATCCTTGATTCAGGGATTAACATAGGAAAACCTCTGTAACATGAGTCCAGATGTCCAGCGGTCCTGCTTTGCTCCTATCGGATCGGAGAAGGACCGGATACGGATCTGGTGGTAGTCCTGTGTTATAGCTTCTGCTTGGAATTGGTGGTAATTTTACAAGACTGTTTAAAAGCGATGTCATGTGTAACAGGTTCTATATTGCATATTATTCAACTTGCTGTAGTGTGAGATTATATTTTACATGAACTTGTGGCTCTATGGCGCCCCCTCTCAGTGGTATGCTAGATACTCACTATGCCATTGTACGATAGACATGCCCAAGGTCAGTTGCAGAAAGCGGCACTGTGTACAAAAGTTGTGTATTAATGTCTGTATTAACATATTATGGACTCAACATGCATTGTGTTTGATGTAACTTTTGTTGAACTAAGACCCAGCTGGGTTTGCATTATTTTGGAGCTAGCAAGCTGGGTGCTAATATTGTTTGCTATTCTTTTGTAGCGTGTTGCATGAGCTGCTGTAACGAGCTACTGTATGACTGACTAGTATTCTGTTTCGTCCACATATAAAAAGATGGCTTTAAGATACAAACAAGCCTCCTGTTCATCATTATAAACACAACACAGAGTCGAGAGGTTTCTTGAACCAGCCAGCTGTAGTGACGTGCAAATGAGCGTGGTTACACGTGCTCAAACTCTTCAGTGATCAAGATAACAGCTCCACCTCTGGATGACCTAAAAATAATATATGCCAGGACACCTCTGAGACAATCCTATTGAGGCAAGGCAAGACATTGCAGAGACGTAAATATTGCACCTCAAAGTGGCAGTGTAAGGAGAGCTTATGTTATCAATTTCACCAAAAGATAGACCGATGTTTCTCTGCAGAGAAATTACAGGCTTTTATTTTGAAAGGGTCTAATTTTTTAACCTATATATTTAAAAAAAAAGTCTTTACAATATCACAAAATGTAATTCTACAAATCAAAACATTAGTCAGCATTTAAGCGTGTTATAATGGCGGCTGGGCTGCTCAGGGTTCTGTTCAGGGAACGTCATGGCCGTGGGACGTTTCGGCAACACCGATCAGCTTTAGGGAAAGATTGTGGTTGAGGTTGATACGAGGGCAAGCATTTTTCTAGGCCTTTGATTGCAGCAATCTTTGGTTCCTGCGTGAAAGACACACTCACCTCACACCCAATCTCCTTTTATTTTCCACTACATTGACCCCTGGCATAAAACATAAATTGTGAGCTGCAGAAGCATCCAGTATGAACATTATCCATAGGGACACCTGAGTAACACCAGAACACAGCAATCTTTTTTTGCAATTACCCATGTCCTCATGAGTGGAACACATGTGATTACTATACTGTGTGTGATATTTAATGGTGAAGCATGGGAAATTCAGCATGCTATAATTCAGCCGTGATGTACTGCAGTTGTGCTGCATGTTTAATCCTTTTTGTTTTGCTCTTGCAAAAGTGATCACAGAATTAAAATAGCAGTCTATTGGATGGATGATGAGTCTGCTAATGGGAATCCCTTCGATCTGTGCAGAGAAATAAACACTGTATTTATCAGATGAAGGAATGAAAAGCTGCATGCAAACTGTCATTTCAAGAATATATACAGCATAATAAGAAAACAATCCCTCTCTACCCAAATGTTTATATTTTGTGCATATTTTTCCTGTTACCAAGAGGCCACCCCTCCTCTCTGGAGTGTGACCATTACTCGACATTGTAATGCACAGCCGAACAACAGGCCGCCTCCCTTGTGACCTTCAGCTTTGGAGTCCAGCGCATCTCATTCCCTTTGACACTGTTTGCCATTCAGGCTGTAATTGTCACTTGCTCAAGGCTTTTAAAACCATCAAAAGCTTCTCAGTGCTGGGTGCATGACAGTATATCTCAGCTCTCATCAGAACATTGGGCTGCCAGAGAGAAACTGCCCTCCAAGAGCTAATCCAGCCCCCTGAGGTGCTGCTCCAACCAAACTAATTATTCTGTGTAACCACACCAGCTGGAATACAGCCACTGCAGCTGGAAAATACAGGTTTGGAGTGAAACATTACAATGTGATCCCTATCTCTGAATGTCTCCCTCCTCTTTCTGCTGATCTACAACTGCATGACTTGCATTTTTTTTTCTTTCATACTAACCTTACTCTGTAGTGGCAGCCATTCTTTTATATGTGTCTAATGGAGCGTTTCTGTTTGTGAACTTCGGGTTTGTTGTATTCGCAATGCAGACCGACCGACCGACCGGCCGACAGCAGGGTGATGTCAAGGAGCATCTTTCAGCCCCGAAGTCTTGACCATCCCTGGGCCAGCAAATATATCAAGGAGCTTTCCAGTTTGTGTTCTTCTCTCAGAGGAAATAGGCTCCCTAGGGCTTGGAGGCCTTCTCTTGATCCTGTGGTGATACCAAGGATTTACGGGGACTCTAGTGATTAGCCAGAGGGGAAATGGGAAAACAGGGCAATCGCTGCCAGCAGTCCTACATCAGACGAATATGGACAAACACACACTCATGTGTCTGTGTGTGCACAAACAACCCCGGCTCTGCACGCTTGCAAACAACACGCGGAAAAACACATTCATATTGTGATGCAGAATATGTTTCGACCACTGTGCATGAGGAGTTTTTAAAGGTTATATAAACTGCTGTTTTGCCACTTCGTTTTTGTAAACTCAGCATATGAATATGCATCCATTTCTAACCTTGGAAATCAGCATATCCCCACAAATCAAACCTCCTTGATATTGAAAACGAATGTAGGACTCCCACTAGTCTCGTCTAGCCTTGAAGATAAAACACTTGAGAGACATGATTCTGAAACACAACCTTCCTTCCCTACTTACACTCACTACAATGTAAGCACATTCTGTAGTTAAAGCTTCTGACTGTGGTAGCGTCGAGAGCTGGCATTTTCTTGATCTCATCCCCACAGTATATGAGATAAAGTTAGGGCCCTGAAACAGATTGCTTTCTTTGTCCCTCCTTCATGCTGCAAAGCGGAGTGCAGTTGTTAGCTTCAGCAGAAAGAGACAGGCAGAACAGAGACGAGGGGTGTTGCATCATTTTCTGAAACAAAGTTTGACATCAGCTTGCAAGGGGATTAAGGTTATGCAGCGAGCTGAGCTGGCAGATGTAACGAGAGGGGTAACACTAATTACAGTTGTAGCACCAGTTAGTGGGGAAAAGTGGCACAGCCACAGTGACATGAAGCATTGGTTTGTGAAAATGTTTTAGGGGTCTAGTTTGGTGTTTTCGCTGTTGCCATACTGATTCTTTGGAAACCAGAAGGATTGACAGCATTGTTACGCCTTTCCTCTGATTGACTGCTGGTACAAACTCTACAACTGATCTGAATAATACAATTATTTCCAAAATTAACATGTAGCCTAATTATGTTTGAGAACACTTGCAAAATTGACTGAGACTACAAACTCATAACATTTTTGCAGCAGCACCAAATTAACTGAGTATTAGGCGAAGTTTGTCGACTTGTTTAAAGCAGGCTGACTTCTTTGGTGAACAAGGTGGGTTGCAGCCTGCAGGCAAATAGAAATAAAACAGATTCAAGGTGCTTTTTCTTGTACCAAATTTCCTCATTAAACCAAGTGGTTACACCAAGCGGCAACCTCCGGTCTAAAAATATGAGTCAATGCGGAAGTGTTAAAAGCTGCAGTTCATCGAGGATCCGCTTGAGGCTGGCTCCGGAAGTACCGGAAGTCACATACACATGAATGGGGAAAAGACGATCTTTGCAGCATTAATAAACATGTTTACAGCCTGGTACAAAAGATGAGTGTAATCTGAATAGCTAATTTCTCGACATCCTCTCACTGTGAGGGGGGTGAATTTTTTTCTAATTCTGCAATTTCGAAGATATTGAGATTACCAGTCTTCCAATGAGAGGCTCAGCTGCCTGTGGGAACACTGCAGCTGTTGACTAGGAGGCTCAAAGCCCGCCTCTTTACGTCACACTGGCTCGACAGAAGCAATATGGCTGCCGCAGCCGATTGGTCTCAAAACAGCTCTTCAGAAACAGATGGGTGACGTCACGGATACTACGTCCATATTTTTTACAGTCTATGGGTTACACACACTTCTTCTATTTTTACAACACAGACAAAAAAGGTAAAGTCAGGAATGTTAGCTTAATCTGTGTGTCTACTACAGGTGTCTGAATGTCCCTGTGTTGACGATAATACTCTTTTTAAAGACATTGATATTGTGCTAAATATAAGCAGAAGGTTAATAGTATGAGGTAGTAGTGATTCTTTATGTTGGTTGCCACCTTAGACTGTATAATAAATGGACAAAGTATCTGTGACGTCACCCGTCTGTTTCTGAAGTGCCGTTTTGAAGCCATTCGTCGGTGGGAGCCATATTGGAATTGCTGAACTCAAGCTAACTGCTGTGGAGCTAATGTGAGGTAAAGAGGCGGGCTTTGAGCCTCCTAGCTAACAGCTACAGTGTCCCCGCCTGTCAATCAAGTCAGCTGTGCCTCTAATTATGGAAAACTCTTAATATTAATATCTTAATATCTATCTTATTTTTTGTACCAGTCTGTAAACTTGTATATTCCTGCTGTAAACATCTGCTTTTTTTGAATTGGTGTGTATGTGGTTTTCCGGTACTTCCAGAGCCAGCCTCAAGTGGACACTCCAGAAACTGCAGTTTTTAACATCCCTGCAATGGCTTCAATTCTAGGGGCCTGAGGTTGCCGCTTGGTTTCCACCTGCCACAAAACACAGGGAAGACGAAGAAGCTACAGCAGCAGCAGCAGAAGAAGAAGACTCAGTAACCAGCTAGCCAGCTAGACTTCACCCCAAATCATGTCTGAGGAGTTGACAGATGAAAGAGAGGTACTCCTGCACCCTTAAAAAGTTTCCTCACAGTTTGGGAGTGCTTTTGGATTCCTTAAATAAGTTTGTGGACACTCAAGTCTGCAGGGAATGAGAGACAACCATGACTGCAAAAGAGGGTAACACAACCACCCTGTTCACCTACATTTGCCTCCATCATCCTGCAGGTTTCATCAGGATGGAGAGAGTAAGATGTGGTTTGTTTGTTTGTTAGTCTTGGGACAGGAAAAGTAACATTTTGTATTGTAGTGTTAGAGCAGAGTTCTCATAATTTTGGATTTGACAGTATTTTTCCACTGGTGAGATGTGGAGAGAATACCATTATTCATATTACTAAAATTGTGGGTTTTTTTCTCCTTTTTATGGTGATGACAGTCACTAGGTGAAAATCTGATATCCTGACAGCCCCGGTTTTAACACCTTCAATGTCTTGTCCATGAGATGAAGGGAAGAAATGTCAATTGCGATGGTGATATGTGGCTAAATTGATTTCTCAGTGGTACTCTCAAAGACATGCGTCATTGAAAATGATGCATAGCTGGAGCTATGAAAAAGACATACCTATAAGCAGCTTCCACATATGTGTGGGTATGCCTGGAATGCATTGAAGCCATAACTGAACGATGGATGACAATGAAGAGCATTCATTTCTTCTGATTTGGTTATGCTAATTGGTTCCAGAAGAAGTCCGACCAAAATAACACTAAACCAACAAAGTGTTCAATCCCTGACCTTTACTTTTCATACTTTTAAAATGTGCTATATATATATATATATATATATATAATCTATTCTGCTCGTTCCCCGCTGCAGAATTATATTTCACTAAAACCAATTACAAAGACATTGGCGAATGTCTCGTCTCCCAGAGGACCTCCCACAGCTCTGCTCCCTCTCGCGCTCGGCTTCTGGGGTTGCAAAAAGCAATTAAAGGCGCCACCTGTTTCTGCATTCCTTCTGCCTCCACTGTTGGGTAATTGGAAACCTCTGTCTATTGGTGCTGGTGTTCGACCTCATCTGCAGCTGATATCTCACACAGCTGCCCCCCCCCCCTGAAATCTCTGAAATAATACCAAATACGAAGCAATAGAACAAATGTTACTGAAGCTTTGTTCATCATTTGTGAGACTGAGCGGTGGGATTTTTTTCCCCTGCAACAAGTAAGCTGCTCTCTGATATGTGTTGATGGCCGTGGACTGTACAACATTGGGCGATTTCACACGAATCTCCTCCTCATCAGTTGCAAAAGCTTCTTCAAATCTTTCCTACCTTCTTCTTTACCTCTACTCTGATATTCAACACATACTTTATCTCTCCAACAGGAGTCCTCCACAATAGCACTGAATGCTGGAGGGTTCATTTTAAGATCCACTCACAAAGCCGCTAATTGAATCATTTATTAAGATATGAAGAGCACTCATAAGTAAAGAGACAGGCGAGAGCTGACCTTGTTGCTGATTATTCTATTTACTGAATGGGCAAAATGCAACTACGCCTGGGATCTGTTTGGATGTTGTTCTGTGTTGGTGAATGAATTATCGAATATGAGGCAGATGTTGTATTTCTGAGGAAGAAGAGGAGTTTGAAATAAATGAATAGGCAGTAATTGTTGTCAAAGTTGCCTTGAGTGACATCATACAGCAACATGATGGCTTTCAGAGAGCAAAGGAGGCCTCTGGAGTCCTCAGGAAATAATAAAGCAGCATTGATTTGGTATCATCCATTGATATAAGATGGCGGCCTCTGGGGATGGGGATCTCTCGTCTGTCAACAGCCACCGGTTGCATTTTGGGAACGCAGCACGGAGCAGGACTATCGGACAGCTGGAGTCATGTGACCGAGGTTTTCCCGTGGTACTTCCTGAATCAAGGATTCCCCTCCTCCTCTCCTCATCCATGTTGTCTTTCTGGTCCTCTGAAAACCTCTGACCTGTTGCATTTTTGCCTTTATTTGATAGGACAGCTGAAGAGAGACAGGAAATGTGGGGAGTAGAGAGCGGGGGAAGACATGCAGGAAATGGTCAACCGGCTGGGAATCGAACCGGCGACCCCTGTGCCGAGGACTGTGGCCTCTGTACATAGGGCGCTTAGACCGCTAGGCCACCAGCGCCCCAACACAGAGTGTTTAATTCTGAAAAGTAACCGGATGTTTTCCTTTTTTTTTTTGGTGCCTGACTTCCTGTCTCGCTCCATTTGCTCTGTTGAGATTGATGCGTCGTGCTCCAGCATCTTGCAATAATAAAAGTCTTGTGTATCTGACTCCGATGTGCCGGATCAGAGACGCAGCTGGAACGCAACATAGCAGATCCAGTGGAAGTTAACACATTGACTAGAATAGAAACCTATCAGATCCAGATTGGAGACAGACCAGACACAGATCTGGTGGAATTTTGCTGTAAGTCATCTAAAGTTTTGCTATTGGCAGTTTTCCTCACCTGCATTAACTCACTTTATCACTTTTTCAACCAAGTCTGTTGTTATCAAATTTCCACTCAGGTTTTCTTTGGGTTGGCAAATTGAAAATATCTTCTTGGAAACAAGAAGTTAGAGTCATCCTCTCTTGAAAGAAATCAATCCACATCCTACAAAAACACACAGAAAATCACGGCAGCTAAGTGCATTCCTGAGAACCAGACTGAACAACAAGAAAGTATCTCCAGGATCTGAGAGTACTGTAGGAGCAACACAAACCAAACAGCAGGCCTTATCATTGTTTTTTAACAGCCTCAATTTAACTTCGCCCATTAAGGTTTTTCAATGAGGTTTATCTGCCTGTGCTTAATTAAAAAAGTTGAAATAAGTATTGCTTCATTATAAGTTGCACTAATGGGTAAACATTTTCATTTTTGGACTGATTATTCCAGTGTTTGGCAGCTGCAGATTTGAATTATCAGGCTTCAGACTGTACAGGCTGAAGTCTTGGCTCACACATATAAGCAGATGTGACATCAACAGTGCTACTCTGCTCTTACTGGATGTTCAATCCACACTCAAAGAAATTAATAATAGAATTGTGGAAAGAATTTCCACCTAATTGAGATGCTTTTATTTAAGCAACTAATTGTAAATATGTTGAGGGAACATAAAGTATTGACGTTACCATTACTCATATGCAATGTTTGGGTCAAACTTAATATATAAAGGTTGTTTCAACATATTTACTAAGGAAAGATCTGACTTAATTGTCTTGGTTCACAATAACTTGTATAATATGAATATGGATAGCTTATATATATTTTTTGGAAGGGATATTTTGGGGCTTTTTCGCCTTTATTGACAGGAAGGCTGAAGAGAGACAGGAGAGTGGGGGAAGACATGCAACAAATGGGTGACCTCTGTAACGAGGACGATAGCCTTGATACGTGGGGCGCTTAGACCTTGGACATATAAAAAGTAGACGCCACAATGACTGCTACTACCTATTGGTGCTGACAAGCCATAGGGCCGCCATCTTGGTCCGGTCACCCGCTCCACTAAGTGTAATCTGTTTGGCAGGCGCAGATAATCCATCATAACTCGCTGAATACTGAACTGATTTTCATGCTGGTTGTTTTTTTTCTGCAAACGTCATACATGTAGGTACAGGACACATGGTTCGGCATATTTTAATATTCATAGTGGGCTTAACAGTAAAAGAATAGTCTGATATGTGATATATGTGATGTATGATGGGTATTGAGCCGCACAGTGCTCTGGCATCTTGAAGTCTCTGCTGCTTCAGTTTACGTTCACAGATAGGATCATGGGTAGGATGACCGGACCAAGATGGCGGCCGTATTTCTTGCGCCCCAGCAGCCAATGCAGTGTTTACTCTTTATATGTCTATGGCTTAGACAGCTCCCAGTAATGCTCTTCTTTGCAAGAAGCACGCTACCTTGGCTGATGAATAGGGCCTGTCGCACGTTATACTGCCACCTTCTGCTCTGGAGAGGTATTGCAGATGGGATCGTACCTAAAGCTGTTAGGTTGCGTTAACATTAAGCAATCTTGTAGCTTTAAAGTGATATTTTTGGGCCTTTTCACCTTTAATGGACAGGACAGCTGAAGAGAGACAGGAAATGTGGGGAGTAGAGAGCGGGGGAAGACATGCAGTAAATGGACGATCGAACGGGAATCGAACCAGCGACCTCTGCGACGAGGACTGTAGCCTCTATACGTGGGGCGCTTAGACCGCTAGGCCACCAGCGCCCTCACAATCTTGTAGTTTTGCATGTCATGTTAAAACTACATGATTTAAAAAGGTGTAACCACTAAACATGAATTAATATAATAGAAGCTACATGTTATACTCATGTTGATAAAACAGACACCCATGTTGCTTTTTTTGAGTGCAGAAGAAAATGGTACAACATCATAATCTGCTCACCGTGTTAATGATGTACAGGTCAGCAAATCCTTTCATACAGATCCAGGCCCCCATATTACCAAAATGTCACCCCTGAGGAGTGCACAGTGCCATTAACCTTTTCAATGGACACACTTTAGGCCTCATTAACATTTCCAGCCGCCACAAAAAAAGAGCACATTTTTATGCTTTTGCTTTGCCAACATTGGATTTAAACAAGTACAATACCTGATCAGCCATGAAATTGAGCACTTACTAGGTCTCGGTACTGACAGAGTAGAATCAAGGTGGGATTTATGTGGGTGTTAGTGCATCCAGAGAATCTTATTGTCTGGACTTGGGATTGAAATGAAATATTCATTGCCTAAACATATTGGTTTTCTGCATGGTGACTGTTTGAAAAGACATTGTTTGAACGGGACATCTTTGTGAGCTGTGCTGTTCTGTATTTAAAATATGATTGGATGAATACTCTTTGCTCCTTTTAAAAAAAAAAAAGAGGGCTTAATAATTGCTCCATTTGCAGGAAAAAGAATAATCAATTAATCAATCCTGATGCACGCTGTTTCATAAATATGTAATATTGTGATTCAGTCACAGCAGAATGAGTAAAATGATAATTTACAGGGCATTTATTAGCTACAGTGTCTCTGCGATTCATGCTTCCTTTTCTAATCAATTTTGACCCATCTAAAATTGACCCTTTTCTTGCACTTTCAACTGAAAATTACTCTCTCAATAGGGAGCTAACTCAGGCTTTGGCACCATTTCATTTCCCTCTCAACTATTCTCAGCAGGCTTCCAATATAAATCTAATAAAGAGCTGGAACTGTTGTCTCCTCAGAATATGTCAGCTCGGTCATTCTCAAAATCATAATATGCAATACTGCGAGTGTCCCTGTCCCCGCCGCCGCCGCCGCCGCCGCCGCCACTTGCTCGCTGCTATACTGTTACATCTCCAGGTTCATGAAAATCCCTCCGTTTGGCAAACCACATAGCAAATCGTGCTAAACTACCTGGTCCCTTGGCATCCACCTCAGCTATGCTAACACTATCCCTGGACAGGATGCCATGAAGAGGGAGCAGCCAGAGGGATGAGAGGAAACAGGTGTAATCATAAAAGCTGTCACTTTCTGATACTGTTATTGGCACGTATTTTACCCCCGGTGGTTTGAACTCGAATGCAGAATAAATCTGTTACAGCTTTTTGCACGATGTATTTTATTTCACAGCGTTTCCCTTTTGACATGCTTTTAATACAAGGAGGACATCAGCACAGAATTTTGTGTTGTAAGCACAAGTCCCACATCACTGCGTGTTTGGTTTCCTTGCACGTTAGACTGCATATTGAAAGAGACTGTCTGGTCTGCCGTCTTGAGATTTCCTCTGTGGCTTCAAGAAAGTTTAGAGGAAGCTTTCACTCTACTTTCTTGTCTCTTTGTGGTGCCCTGCTCCATCACTGACGAAATATGTGGTGACGCAGCCTCAAAATGTTCATCTTTGATTGGTAGCAGGATGTCTGCTGATAATGATAGTGTTCAAATGAGACATTTGGAAGCATCAGAGTTTTGAAAATGTGACCACAAGCGAGCCCCAGGGTGGAGTTCTAGCGGTATCTGAAGTCATACTACCGACATAATACTGGACAAGAGATTGGTGGCGCATTGACAAACCCATTATTCCCTCATTAGGTATTCAGCTTAGCTTAGTTTCAGTGTTGTAGCCAGGAAAACATGCAGATCAACCAAAGCATCCCCAAAGTAAAGCACAGTTGACCGTCTGTCCTTCTACATTTTGGATCTGCATCGATTAAACTCAATTTTAGCTCCCAACATCCTCTGCTTTCCAACAAACGGTGACAGCTAATGACTGATCCTAAACACCAAGACAGTATAATATTGTTTCAATCAATTTCTAGTTGTGGAAATTAATAATTATTATATTAGTGATAATACATTTTATTTATGGGCGCCTTTCAGGACATGCAAGGCCACCTTACAAATGTAACAATAATAAAAGCACTCAATAAATGGCAATATATAATATGAAAAGAATACAATGAATGGAAGGGTGAAATGCAATAAAAAGGTACATGTGAGGAGTTTACAGAGAATATGCTGTTCTAAAAAGGTGGGTTTTGAAATTTGGAAGAGAGTCTGACTTATGGATGGTTAGTGGTAAGGAGTTCGAGAGATTAGGGGCTGCACGGCTGAAAGCTCGAGATCCCATGGTGGTTAGGCGTGCATGGGGTACAGTGATGAGCATGGAGGAAGAGGATCTGAGAGTGTGGCTAGGTGTGTATGTTTGAAGTAGATCAGAGGGGTATGGAGGTTATGGAGAGTGTTGAATGTGAAGGATCTTGAAGTCTTTGCAGTATTTGACAGGCAGCCAGTGGAGTTGTTGAAGGAGAGGGGTGGTGTGTTTCGATGGAAGGGGTTCTGGGTATGATCCGGGCAGCTGAATTCTGGACCAGTTGAAGTTTATGGAGAAGTTTGTGGGGAAGACCAAAGCAGTGGCGGTTCTAGATCAATTTTACTTGGGGGGCCAGGCCGGGGCCAAGGGTGTTGTCAGAGGGACACATTCAACCCTGACAAAAGAGACTGAGAAGGGCGAGGACCGCCTTTATACTAGACATATATACTACTGTGTACTATATCAAGATGCAGACTGACAGCAGCTGTTTGGCTGTTTACACTCAACATGAGTCCCTTAGCACTCCAAGGGACTGGAACCAAGCGCCACACGCATGTGTTCCACCTGTAACATTGGCACGATACTGAAGCTTTTTTTATTGTATATTATTTTGGTGTGGAGGGGGGGCCACAGGGGGGTCCAGGTTCAGTTTTACAGGGGCACTGGCCCCTGTTGGCCCCTCCCCAGAACCGCCACAGGACCAAAGAAGAGGGAGTTGCAGTAGTCAATACGGGAGGTGACCAGGGAATTGGCGAGAATAGCCGTGTTGTTCGGTGTGATGGACGGGTGAAAATAAGCAGACCGGGTGACATTATTGATATGGGCTTCAAAGGACAGTGTACTGTCCAGGATGACACCCAGACTCTTGACTTTAGGAGAGAGAGGGACTGTGGAGTTGTTGGTGGTTAGAGTGAAGCTGCTAGTTTTGGCAAGAGTGGATTTGGAACCAATGAGAAGAATCTCTGTTAGCAAGTTTGCAATCTCATGACTATATCATGCATCTCCTTGTTGTTATCAACTAAAAGATGACCACGCACGTCCTAGCTCGTGACTTAAATCTACAAGAGAAGGCTAAACTCTGTCGCCATGCACCAGACTGGCCTTCTGCTTGTGGACACTAAATGCACTATGGGTAATCTCTGGTTGCAAGCAGTGGAGGAGTTTGTAACACCAACCCAAAAATTTGGCGTGGCTGATTGAATAGAGAACGTCAGGGCCTCTAACAGACTGAAGTCAAGTTGTCACTTCTCTCAAACTCAGCTTTGTGGTTTCTGGTCCTTTTTTCAACAGGCAAGGCAGGGAACTGCTTGGGCCCCCAGGCCAGAAGGGGCCCTCCAAGGACTGACAAACTTTAAATCACAGCAGTGGCTCAAAATGTGCAAAACTGCAATGACTGTAGGAAAAATTCTCTAAAAAGGGCCCCATCTGACAGCACTCACATTGTGCTGTGAAGCGTTGCATGTGCAAAAAGTGTCTCAATGAAAATCCCTCAATAAAAAGGAAGAGGAGTTATGGATGTGGGAGTGAGGGAGGAAAGAGGAAGATAGATGAGGAGGGGAAAAGACAGTAAATGGTGGGAAGACAATCAGATAATATTGATTGTAGTGATCACAGTAAATGGCTGCATGCTGCAAGACTAGCTGGGGGTTGGGACCAGGTCATGCCAACGAGAGGCCCCCTTTGAGGTTTTGACTAGGACTCTAACAGACTCTAGAGTCGCACTGAATTTTCGGCACTGGTTTTGTAAAGTTCTGTTCTTGGAAGTTGCCCCTTAGGTCAGAGATTATGCTGAAGAAATGCAAGTTGACTCAGGGTCTTCTGAACGATGAACTTTTGGGGACACTCAGACATTATGACTCCGGTTTTGAGTGGCACCAATAGGTTTCCAACGAACAAGGTTCATCAAGCTAAAGGTATAAGTCATTGGACTCAGACGGAAAGCTAATCCATTTGAAATATGATAAAGGTTGCTCCAGAGTTCCTGTCAAAGCACTCTTCTTTTCATGTCCTATCACAGGATTTGTGTTCTCCAGTGGTCTGCCAACTGACCCACTTTTCCTCATGTTGTTGATGTCAATAGTCAGCCGCAGACGGCGAGTAGAGATGATAACTGACTGCAAACCCAATGATAGATGTCAGGAATTGTCTTTTTGAAAAGGCTCCAATCTGACCCACACATGAAGACTTAATCACTGTAGGTGCTAGAAGCCGCCGCTCATTGCAGAGTGAACCATGAAATGACACCTTTGCCGCTGTAAAGGTTATTTAAGGTGCTGAAGAAGTTGAGAAAGGTTCAACTTGATGCAGGAGTTGTTTTGATTCCTTAGGGCAATGGAAGCACGGCTGCTGGGCTTCGCCTTGAGCGTGCGATATCAGTTCCATGACCAAAGTATGGAGACATCAGGCTACTTTGCAAAGCCGTGAGGCACTATGAGGCAGAATTTAGTAAGATTAAATATTTCAGATTCACAGACTCAGGGGTGACCAAATTTACAATGGGTGTTGGAGCACTTTGTGTATTTATTGCCTGTCTTTAGATTGACTGATTTCAATCAATCAATCAATCAATCAATCAATCAATCAATCAATCAATCAATCAATCAATTAGACTTTATTTATAAAGCATTTTTCATTCAATGACATTGCAACACAAAGTGTCGTACATAAAAAAAACTTAAAATAGAATACATTTAAAAAAGAAAGATGTATATGAAAATGAAAATATAAAAATACCCCCTATCCTAATCCCAACCCCAGCCCTGACTCCAAACACTCTCATGATATCTTAATGAGGAAACACTGGAGGTAAAATAAGAAGTCAAAACTTCACAGGAAATTAAACTCACCAAAATAAAATACATTTCTAAGATAATAAAGCACTGAAATATTAAACTATTAAAAGAAAATAAGATGCTGCACTGCAAAAACTCAAAACTAAGCAAACAAAAACCTTATCAGACTTCATATAAGCCACATTATTCTAACAAATCCAGAAAAATGTCTTATTTTAAGATTTTAGAGATAAAAAATCAGATCTGAATTGCTTAAAAAATATTCCACTGGGGTAAGAAAAATGTACCTCTTTCTTTCTAGAATTAATACTTAATTCTAGAATCAAGAAACTTGATAAGTAAATATTTCTTGCTCCATTGGAACATATTTTTTACTCATTTCAAGGAATTCAGGCCTCATTTTTGGCGTGTAAGATCTCAAAATAAGTCATTTCCAGGTTTCAGCTTCAGGTAACTTTATTTGTACCTGTAGATAAATTTGTTAGGCAGCCAGTGAGATATCAGATCATGACATGCAGAGTTAGAAAACACACGTAACATGAAAGAACACATAAGTGCTCTAGATTCTATGTATAAGGCATATCAGTAGGGTTGTAGTCAAGACCACATTAACTGAGACCAAGACATGTCTGAGACCAGAGTGCACCGAGACCAAGACAAGACCAAAACATTTAGGGATCGAGACTGAGTCAAGACCAAGACCGAGACAAGACCAAGACCAAGACCATATCAATGGAAAATCATTATGAGAGTTAACAAAATAAAAGACTTCTGTTTATTTGATTTAGGTTTGCTTTAAATACTATTGACAGCAAGAAACAAGGTTTGGTTTCGTCTTTGTTGCCTTTCTTTTGACTCCTTAAGTTTTGTTTTTTCTCTCATCACAGTAATGACAGGGACACAGAGAGCATCAGTGGTGGTCTTGACTGGTCTTGATATAGAATACGGAGTCCGCCCAGTCCAGGACCGAGATAAGACCAAGCAAAAATGCTTTCGATTCCGAGACGAGACCGAGACCTGAAATATGCGGTCTCATGACCAAGACCGTTCTCAAGTACTACAACACTCCATATCAGAAAACAAATCATTTGAATAAATAACTCCAGTTTGTGCCCGTATAAGAAGATCTGGACTCCAGACTCACAATTAGAATTTTGAGTCTGTATGTGCAAAGAAAATGTGGCTTAGATTAAGTCTGATGAGATTTGTTGACTGAAAAAAAGACAGAAACACTTGCTTAATTTTGGGTTTTTGCAGTATATACTTAAAATATATAAATACAATTTTAAAAAATAGAATAAAAAATGACTACAATTTGAACTGGATAATAAATAAATAAAGTATGGTGAAATAAAACTGTCATAAGAATAAAACTCAGTTAAAAGCGAGACTAAAACATTGGTCTTGAGTCTGCTTTTAAAAATGTTTAAAGGATTGATTTTTATTTAAAAATGATGTTAGTCATTAATTTAGAGACGTTAAACATTGAATGGGATCCAATTGACCCCAAGGATAATAGGAGGGTTAAGTCTGATGAGATTTCTTTACTAAAAACAAGACAGAAACCCTTGCTTACTTTGAGGGTTTTGCAGTGTATACTTAAAATAAATAAAATGTTATTAAATAAATAAAAAATGACTTCAATTTGAACTGGATAATAAAGAGATAAATAAATAAAGTAAGGTGAAATAAAACTGCTTTAGGAATAA
The DNA here is from genome assembly GCF_009762535.1 of Notolabrus celidotus. NCBI lineage: Eukaryota > Metazoa > Chordata > Actinopteri > Labriformes > Labridae > Notolabrus > Notolabrus celidotus. Next base: position 28,798,588 of record NC_048288.1, read on the forward strand.
AACTCAGTTAAAAGCGAGACTAAAAAGGTAGGTCTTGGGTTTGCTTTTAAAAATTTAAAGCACTTTGGATCAACTGTGTTGTGTGTAGAGTGCTATATAAATAAAGTTGATTTGATTTGATTTGATTTAAAGGATTATTCTAATTTAACATTTTTAGAACAGGAAGAATGAGAGGTTAATCCCACTGAATCCTGTTCAAAGAGCCCCGACTGTGCTCATAAAAGAGCTTGAATCATAACTCTTAATCATTGCCTTGCTGACTCCACGTTTCCTTGCCAATCTGTTTGCACTGTGCCCAACATTACATCACTCTCTATACATAGATCTCCTGCTGCGGCTGTAAGTGCCGTGATGCAACTAATGACCGACACAAGTTCGCACTCTTTGACTGTAACGTTACATACATGCTGAACCTCAGACCAGACGTGACACGCCACCTAACAGCCGAGGTGTGGGGGTTTAGATCCAGGCTTGTGTGGTCATGACTCCCAACACTGCACCAGCATCACTATGGCAACCCTTTGAAAGTCCGCCAGCATCACTTCTACTCATTAGCACATTGTAAAGGTGGTATGTTGTTTCCCAGGCACAGCTGTTTTGACCAGCTTTCATTATGTATGGCCTGTGTGGATTAGAATTGTTTAAAGTGTATGAGAGATGTGTGTGTGCGTGTGTGTGTGTGTGTTTGTGACAGTTGTGTACTGCAGACGGAAACGGGCATTAGTCACTTTGAACTGTTGGCTACTCTTTCATCCACACTGGAGCCGGTGCTGCGGAGCTTTCATTATAAATATCACAAGAGTGTAAAACATATTGTCGGCTGAAACAAAAGGTCACAAAGTGCATTGCCATGCCGTTATTTAATCACCGTCTGGCTTGAAACTAAATGTGAGCTTGTGAAGGTCTCCTCAATCTCCACAGCATCCAGTATGGAGGCATACAGAAGTATTGCAAATGTTTGAGCTGCAGCATTCCTGGAGCGTACGCACACACTTTTGATATTCCATTGTAAAGCTGGAGATTTTGCCAAGCATTGAATTTTCAAGGCTGTGATACATTGGCCACGGTTACATGATGTTTTTTAATTCTGAATTAATTATTCTGAATTAAATAATTCGGAATTAAAGTATTCTCCTTCGCATGGAAATAGTAATTCTGAATTGAGGTTTACATGGAAAACATGTTAAATCATCTTTATTCAATTCTGCTTAAGGTCTGGGGGTTGGGAAGGGTTCTGATTGGACAGCGGCGGGCGTGACTTATTTACAGGAAGAAAACAGACTCCAGTTCCTGCTTCTTTTATTTTCAGTTACAACATGGAAGACCACACAATAAGTACAATTTTCTCTTTGATTTTGATTATAGTTTTGAAGAAGCAGCTCGACACAAACATACTGCTTCACTTTCGTCAGCTGAGGAGGAGAAGAGAGATAGAGGACCGGAGAAGGGAGGCCGAAGACCGGACTTTGGCGAATCAAAGCCAACCGTTAGTGCAATGGCTGCTCTACCTCAGCCCACTGACACATCCCGCTCGCAAGGCCACACAGCAGTGGATGAAAGTGCGAAGCAAGGAATAATAAATAAATGGTCTTGGCTCGAGTCCAACGCTTGGTTCGGGCGGCCATCCTGGAATATGTGCGTCATCGCGACAGGACAAGGGAACGAGCATGCGCAGAACGACCGGGATTAATTTAAAGCGGGATGAACGTATACATGATCGAGGAATTATTCAATTCAGATTTAAAATCAGAATAAACCAGACACTTACTTCAGATTTAAGTTTAATTCGGAACAATCATTTTCATTCTGAATTAGGTGTTTACAAGGTCATTTTTAATCTTTTTAAAGAGGATTTAATTTTTATTCTGAATTAAAGAGAAATTAAAAGTCTAATGTTGTGACTTCCTGAGAGGAATCTCTCATCCAGGTAATGGAAAAAGCAACACGGGTGTCTGTTTTGTCAACATAAGTATAACATGTAGCTTCTATCATATTAATTTGGGTTTAGCGGTTAAACATTTTTCAACACAACCTAATGGGTTTAGGTAGGAATCCCGTCTGCAATACCTCTCCAGAGCAGAAGGTGGCAGTAACGTGCGACAGGCCCTATTCATCAGCCAAGGTAGCGGGCTTCTGGCAAAGAAGAGCCATTAGGGGGAGTTGTGACCAAGCGGCAACCTCCGGTCTAAAAATATGAGTCCAATGCGGAAGTGTTAAAAGCTGCAGTTCATCGAGCGTCCAGTTGAGGCTGGCTGCTGAAACACAGGAAACCACATACACAGCCATTCAAAAAAAGACGATCTTTGGAGCATTAATAAACATGTTTACAGCCTGGTTCATAAAACAGCTTCGGTCTACGTTGCTAATTTCTCTGATTTTTTTTCTAACGTGACGGTTCAGATATTACGATTACAAATTTTTGCCCAAATAAGGACATGACTGACTTGATTGACAGGTGGGAACCCATAGCTGTTGGCTAGGAGGCTCAAACCCCGCCTCTTTACGTCACACTAAGCTTGGTTTAGCTCCACATTACCAATATGGCTGCCACCGACGATTGGCTTCAAAACAGCGCTCAGGAACAGATGGGTGACGTCACGGATAATATGTCCATTATTTGGGACAGATCACCTTCGACTGACTGCAATTGGGGGCGCTGGTGGCCTAGCGGTTTAAGCACCACATGTATCGATGCTATAGACCTCGTCCTGACCGGCCGGCCGGGAGTCGAACTGGCGACCTATGTGACGAGGACTATAGCCTTGATACATGGGGCGCTTAGACCGCTAGGCCACCAGCGCCCCAAATTGCAGTCAGTCACAGGTGATCTCTCCCAGCTCTTCTTTGCCAGATGGGATTCCTACCTAAACCCATTTTAAGGATTTTGCATGTCATGTTACAACTACATGATTTAAACAATTTTAACCACTAAATATGAATTAATATAATAGTAGCTACATGTTATACTTATGATGTTAAAACAGACACCCATGTTGCTTTTTTGAGTGTACAACATCCAGTGTGGAGGCATACAAAAGCATTGCAAATGTTTGAGCTGCAGTATTCCTGGAGCATATGCACACACTTTTGATATTCCATTGTAAAGACTGGAGATTTTCGGAGGCACAGCATATTTTGAAATGCCAAGCATTTAATTTTCCAAGCTGTTATACAATGATGTGACTTTGTGAGAGGAATCTCTCTTGCAGGTAATGTATGGTTTTGTACTTCAGAAGATTTGATGTTTGGAAGTATTTGTAGTATTTTATTGGAATACAGGTAAAAAGTGAATGTATGTGAAATAAGAGGTGTACTGCAGAATCATTGGGATCCTTTTATCTGCTTTGTGTGTTTGCATCACTGCACAAACGCACATCAGTTTATGTGCCGTGTGTCTCCCAAGTCTGCCTATCTTCCCATCTGTGCCTGTGTGTGTGTGTGTTGGTACAGCTCACTGTTCCCCACACTGCATCTATCTAATTATGCGCAGAGCAAAGAGACTATGAGACAATTCAATCTTTTGTAGTAATTGATCCTTCCACCTGAGGGCAGTACTTTCTAATCTAATATCAGATAAATCTGTTTCACATCTTCAATTAAACTACAATATTGAATTGGCTTTCAGGTTGAGCTCACTTGTTTTAGTTAGTTCACCTCCTACTGTTTGAAAAAAGAAAAAAAGGGATTCAGTATAAAGGCTTGTAGTTCCATCTTTTCCCTGCAGGATGACACACTGCACCTTTTGGATGGAGTATTTTTTCAGTGCTGAATACAGATCATTGAATGTGCAGCATGCATTGAAATCATACTACGCGTGAAGAGGGACAGTTCAGTGGTAATGGAGCTCTTAAGGGCTGTTGCAGGCATTGAACCTGTGATCTCTTTTTACAGTGAAGTTTTTCTCAAGTTATTCCTCTCCATTTGTATGTGCCATGGAAGGTTGGACTCTGTTTTAGTCTTTTTATACAGATGACCCTGAACAAAGTAGATGTTTGCAACTCTGGCAGTATTTTCCTAAGCCTGAATCTTTATTAAAATACACAGAGGGAGGCTCGCTTCCACTATTCATTTTTATTTTCTAAAGACTGCAGGCTTTTTATTTGTGTCTCACACCGGGCGATGAATCATACAGCAGTGCTCTTGTTTTGCATCGCTGTTCCTTTTTATTCTCTCCAGAAACAATTACATTTAGCTTTACACGATTCAATTATTTTGGTAGTTCAGAGACATGTGCCCGAGGGCCTCGCCTCTCTCCTCCTCTTCATCCAGAGACAATCTTTGCTCCGCTGACACACATAGCCACCTATCACCACCGAGGATAAGGGAACAGTTTTTTATTCAGAAATGAAAAATCAATGAATAGCTTATATTGGAGTGACAATTTAATTTAGTTTGTTGCGTGGAGTTTATACCCCAAAACTGTTCAGCCAAGCTAAATCTCTGCTGTTTGACTGGCCTGGCATTTAAGACAAATAATAATTAGTGCAATCCTTTAAGTTATCCAAGCAGTGTCGTCTGTGGATTGACCAAAAATAGCACCATGAGTAATTTTTCTGCAGCCTTTAAATCTTTCAGAGGAGCTCAGATAAGTCTAAATTCAACACTGCCTCTGAGGTCGTCCTCTAAAAGGAAAAAAAAAGAATCTCATACTTGAATCTCTCTGCGGACAACCTTTCAGATAAGACAGACCAAGCTATGCCTCCCATATGTTCTTTTTTGTATCAGATCTTTTTATTCAAATTTAAAGGTGACATATCACGCTTTTTTCATCAATATATATTGGTCTAAGAGGTCCCCAAAACATGTCTTTAAAGTTTATGCTCAAAAAAACACTTTGAAATCAGATTTTGGTCTGCCTGAAAAGCCCTCTTCTTCAGTCCTCCTCAGAACACTCTGTTTTCTCTCTGACCACGCCCCCTCAGGAAGTGGATGTGGTCTCGGCTCTCCAGCACGTTGATCTAATGTTTACATGTTGGCTGAATATGCACGGCTGCTCAGAGATCACGTTACTTCAACCCTCTGAATCTGATCCAGAATCTGATCCTGACGGAGAGGCGCCTGTAGCAGGACCTTTCTGAAGGATTGGTCACAGATTTAGTGTTTCTTGTTGTTTTATTTATCAGTATGTGGACGTGTGTCTTGGTACACAGCTACGAACATGTAGCTATGTGGCTATGCTAACTAGTGCTAGCACTTATCCATGATAAATAAAAATCATCCACTAGATCTTCAAATCTGCAGACGTGTGGAGTAAAACCGACCTCTGCCAGAAAGGCAGCAGGACCTTTCTGAAGGATTGGTCACAGATTTAGTGTTTCTTGTTGTTTTATTTGTCAGTATGTCGACGTGTGTCTTGGTACACAGCTACAGCTATGAACATGTAGCTATGTGGCTATGCTAATTAGCGCTAGCACTTTTCCATGACAAATAAAAATCATCCACTAGATCTTCAAATCTGCAGACGTGGGGAGTAAAACCGACCTTTGTGTTTATTAACACAGCCTACAACTAGCATGCCTCCCGCCTAAGCTCCTTGTTAGCACACATTTGTGCAGGTAATGAAAAACGGGGGAGGGATTCAGTATTATTTTATACAGTCTATGGGCTGAACAAGCTCCGAGCTCTGACTCCGTGACAGACCGGATATTGTTGTTACGTAACAAAAACACGGAAGTCTGAAACGGCTCGTTTCACACACATTTACAGAAAGGTGGAGAAATCAGAACAGGGGCAGAATGGATTTTTTTCATTCTCGGGGGGTTTGTAGACATGCCAGGGAGACATATTTCAGGTAGAGAACCATTAAAAAGTCAATTTTGCACGATATGTCACCTTTAAGAAAAATAACAACATTTACATTGTGAGCACATTTGCAGTAGCAATGAGGATCGATGGCTAAACTCGTCCGGCCCACTTCAGATCAACTCGGGCTGTATGTGGCCCCTGAACTGAAATGAGTTTGACATCCATGCTTTAAATCAATGCATGAGCCAAATCCTGCAAAATCCTGCACATATGGAGCATGCAATAGCTAGTTTTAGGACTTTAATTGTATACCCTATATCCTGATGTTCCTGCTCATCTCATTAGAAGTGGAATACTGCAAAGAAAAAAAACAGACAATACAGCAAAATCAGAAACAAAACTTTTGCAATAATCTCTTGGTTTCAAGCTTGTTTAATGTCTGCATCTCTCATTGATCTAGCTTCCTCTAAGAACATTAATACAGCAAAGGCAATATGACTGTGTTTGATCATCCACTAACAGGATTAGAGTTTTAATAGAACAAACCTTTTTAATAAGTTTGATGATAACAGCAGCAGATTAAAACCTGATATTCTTCTTAGGAAGACGTAATCAACTTTAATTCCCATATTGTGTTGCTTTAGAGCAGATGGGGCTGTTATCGGGACGCTTAATAATCTGTGACTGCTTCTTGAAGATGTTTAAAAATGGCATTAATGGCTAAAAATGCCAGATTAGATTGCATGTTGAAGTTCATGTCAAGTGAAGGGTTTTTTCTGGCTTGATGGTCTTGCACAATGTCTGAATGTTCCAGCTCATGGCCTTATATGGGTCTGACACCAAACCTTCCAATAATATCAAATCTCCCAATAACAGCCAATCAGCACAACACCTCATTCTCATTGCATCTCTGCCCTCTGAGATCACTGCATTGGTGTTAAGGTTAGAAAGAGAGGCTGCAGATGTAAAGTCATTTTGAAACTGAATTCAAAACCTTGCTTTAAAGACAACTAGGACATGATATTTGTGATCTGGAATTCCCTTATGACCATTCACACATCCACCTTTTGTTGATGGTAAATCAGGAAGTAGTGAACTAACAACAGTTACTCAGATTCCTGACATTTGTATGCTTTGTAAACCTGAAATAACGCAGTATGTGATCTTTCCAACCTCAGGGTGACTTTAAAGAAATGGACATTGCATGGTTGTGGTTATGTTGCTCTGGTATTCTTAATGCATGCTTTTGTAAGATGCAGTTTAGTGAGAAATGTGCAAGAAGGTAGTCAACCGAAATAGACAACAACATAAAAAAAATCTGCATTTATGTACTTTGTCAAAGACAAACAAATACACAGACATTTCCAGATGCTTTGCAGTCCCATGGTGCCCAGCAAGGTGTGCAGCATCAGCTGTTGTTTTAGCTGAATCCACCACTGTCCCAGAATAACCACGCATTTAAACAAGGGATAGTTGCACTTTATTTATTCCCATCCCTTAAGGGTTCAAGTCTTTTTGAATGCATGCAGAGACTTCAACTCTGACTTTCACCTGCTTTCTTTACAAACTGTTCAAATGAAAAGGTTAAAAAACGTAACACACACTCGAACAAAGCTGCAAAGTCACAGTGCAAGATTTCTTGCTTCTAGCTGCTTCTGCAAAATGAAATCACCATGCTGGGTGTCAGTTTGAATCAGACATTCAGATGTTTTCAGGGGATTTTGGGCAGACAGAACTCTCCAGAAACATGACCTGACCTCGCCAGATCTTGGTTTTACATCCCCTCGTCTGTCTGGGCTGGTTCATCATTTGTTTTTTGCACATTTTTGATTGGACCCCACATGACCAAGAGCAAGCTTCTGCTTATCAACCAGGTGTGTACTGAAATACATCATCAATCAATCTTTATTTATATAGCACCGAATCACAGCAAATGTTATCTCAAGACGCTTTACAAACAGAGCAGGTCTAGACCGTACTCTATGTTAAATTATTACAAAGACCCAACATCAAGACAGGATAAGATCCAGTCCCCTCTTACAGACAGGACTCAGTCTGATCTCATCTTAATCCACCATGAGCAGAGCACTTTGCAGCATTTAGCAAGTTACAGTGGCAAGGACCAACTTCCTTTAACAGGCAGAAACCTCCAGCAGGACCAGACTCATGTTAGACACACATCTGCTGAGACCTACCGTGATGGAGAGAGGGATGATAGTGGTGAGACGGATAGTAGTTGAAGCAGCAGGCGATCTGTTGCAATGAGCAAGAGGAACCTACGGGACAAGGGAGCTCAGGGACTCCAGAAAGGTCTATGGTTAGTAACTCTAACGGGACAGGAAGAGTTAAAGTAAGAGACAGGCAGAGAGAGAGACAGTGGGAAAGAGAGGAGCATTTAGCTAGTTACAGTGGCAAGGACAAACTTCCTTTAACAGGCAGAAACCTCCAGCAGAACCAGACTCATGTTAGACACACATCTGCTGAGACCGAGTTGGGGTTGAAAAGAGGGATAGAGGAGAATAAGAGAGAGTGATGAGACGGAGACAGCAGCAGGCCTTCTACCGCAGCAACCTACAAGACAAGGGAGCTCAGGGACTCCAAAAAGGTCTATGGTTAGTAACTTTAATTGGACAGGAAGACAGAAAGTAAGTGACAGGCAGAGAGAGAAGAGAGAGGGAAAGACAGGATCCCAGTGTGTCAGTCTAAGCCTATAGCAGCATAACTAAGAGCTGGTCCAAGCCTGATCCAGCTCTAACTATAAGCTTTTTCAAAAAGGAAAGTTTGAAGCCTACTCTTAAAAGTAGAGAGGGTGTCTGCCTCCTGGACTCTGACTGGTAGATGATTCCAAAAAGGAGAGGTGCCTGATAACTGAAGGTTCTACCTCCCATACTACTTTTAGAGACTTTAGGTACGACAAGCAGGCCTGCATGTGGGGAGCGTGGTGTTCTAGTGGGTGAAATAGGGCACTATGAGCTCTTGAAGATACAGAGGTGCCTGACCATTAAGAGCTTTGTAGGTCAGAAGAAGGATTTTGAAGGAAAGTCTGAAGCCTAATATTAATATATCTTATATGTACAGCCTTCAGTCTTTTAAGGCCTTTATGTTTCACGCCACTAAACCTAGGATGACATATCACGGCGTTACATGCAGTGAAAATGTGAAAACATGCATACAGGAGATAAATGTTTGCAAAGACTTGGGTGAAATATTCTTAAATAAAACCCCTTCCAGCAAAGGCAAAATCTTAAATATTAATGCAACTCTAAGGTTTTACAACTTTATGAAATTTGTAGCATTTGGACACACTCGAACAAATCATATCACTATAATTAACAACTCCAATTTGGGCACAGTTTTGCAAATGAAACTATATAAAGCCCCTTGGAGGATCACGGTGTGAGCAAATAGTCCGACTACTTCAGAATAATGTTCCTGCACAGGAAACTGCAATCCTTAGAGTTTTCTGTTTCTCTGACAAAATGATGCAAAATCATAATAAATGGTGTTGTGTCCGTATACGCGATATGGATTATGCTCTTGAATGTATATTTGTGCTTTCAGGATACCAAAGGCTGCATGAAATTAAGAAGAGACTGGCTTATTTTACTCATCGTGCCAATTACTCCCACACAGAGAGGCAGCCGAGGTCAAACGACGGTTTTTGACACAGATTATCTCTCCACGGTTAAACACAATCTACTGCTCAATCCGTGCGATTCCTACTGGCTACATTTCCATTTTAGTCCATCTATGCCCCCCCTCTATCCTTGCAGCTTGTGTTTACATATGTTGATATTTCACATTTGGCTCCTTTGCTCTGAAAAAAAAAAAAGCCCCCCTCCCTACAGCCAAATATTTAATGTTACACACTATTTACCCAGAATAAAAAATACAGATCCCCCAGCTGCTTCCGTGTTGAATATTCTGTCAGAGATGCACATCTTTTTTTATGTTATATTACATGTACTTTTGCAGACGAGGCTTATTTGAGCGTCATGTGTGAAATTGAAACGTGTATGTAGTTTAATAAACGTACAAAACTATTACTGACAGTGATGTTTTTCCTCCTATCAAAGCTAATGACAGATCAGATCACCCTCTGGCATATCAGAGAAACTCATTTCATTAAAGTTCTCACATATTTTGCAGTTCAGGAATTAAAAATGGTACTTTGAAGGATACGCAGGGCTGTAAATGTTGAATCATGACTCAGTACCACTGAATTTGAAACCTGTTAGACGTGCCCAGATGGTTCTTTGAATTCAGTTTGTACATATTTATTAGATTACAGCTTCTTTATTTGACTTTATCAAGTAACATCTTAATAATGTGTTGTGGTCTTCCTAGATCCCTTTGCTGTTTCATAGCCATTAAGGGTACAGCACTCAAAACCAGCTATTTAGCTGATCCAACAATGAATTATTGAGTTATCCGAACAATTAATGTTGTTTTAATCATATGTGGATTCATTTTATTGAGTTAATATCCATGTCCAAATAACAACTTTTGAGTGTACAGAGGGACGCTGCGTATGACGTCATCAACGTCACCACTTAAGTCTTCACACACTTGAGAAACCACAACGGCTGTGCTTCACGAAGCAGCAAAAATAAACTGGAGACACAAGGATTCAGAACTACAAAATAAAACAGGAAACACAAGACTAGACTAAGAAAACACAACAAGAGACATGGATCACTAAGCACTGAAGGGAGACAAAGGATCACTTATACAGAATAAACACAGGGAGGAACAAAGGCGGCCTGTACGGTGGTGCGATGTTGCCTTGCAGTGAGTAGGTTCCTGGTTCGAGTTCCCGGTCAGGTAGGTGCATGCGTGGGTTCTCTCCAGGTAATCCGGTTTTCCCACAGTCCAAAAACATTATTACCAGGTTAATTGATCACTCTAAATTGCCCGTAGGTGTGAGTGTGTGTGAATGGTTGTCTATCTTCCATGTTTGCCATGTGATAGGTTGGCGACCTGTCCAGGGTGTACCCTGCCTTCCGCTCGAAGTCAGCTGGGATTGGCTCCAGCTCCCCATGACCCCGAAACAGGATAAGCGGTCAAGATAATGGATGGATAGATGGATAGATGGATGGATAGATGGATGGATGGATGGGTGGATGGTTGGATGGATGGATGGATGGATGGATGGATAGATAGATGGCTGGATGGATGGATGGATGGGTGGATGGATGGATGGATGGATGGATGGATGGATGGATGGATGGATGGGTGGGTGGTTGGATGGATGGATGGATGGATGGATGGATGGATGGATGGATGGATGGATGGATGGATGGATGGATAGATAGATAGATAGATAGATAGATAGATAGATAGATAGATAGATAGATAGATAGATAGATAGATAGATAGATAGATAGATAGATAGATAGATAGATAGATGGGTGGATAGATGGATGGATGGGTGGATGGTTGGATGGATAGATGGATGAATAGATGGATGGATGGATTGGTGGATGGATGGATGGATGGATGGATGGATGGATGGATGGATGGATAGATAGATAGATAGATAGATAGATAGATAGATAGATAGATAGATAGATAGATAGATAGATAGATGGATGGATGGATGGATGGATGGATGGATGGATGGATGGATGGATGGATGGATGGATGGCTGGCTGGGTGGGTGGGTGGGTGGATGGATGGTTGGATGGATGGATGGATGGATGGATGGATGGATGGATGGATGGATGGATGGATGGATGGATGGATGGATGGATGGATGGATGGATGGATGGATGGATGGATGGATGGATGGATGATTGGAACCACAAGTAAAAATACTAAACTAGCCGAAGCATGTACTCAGTTTAATCTAGTATGTATGAATTACAAATATAAAAAAAAAGTAACTAATACATTTGAGTTTGGGAAACTTGAAAATTAAAAAAAAGAAAGAAAACAATTGAGTAAACTGAAATCGTATTTTAAAATTGCAGTTATACTCAAAAATTGTATTTTTACTTAAAGCTGCTGTTGGTAGTCCTGGAAGAAACTTCAGTTCAGGGGGAGATTTGGAATGTCAACACTACCCCTCCACACCAGATTTCCCTCTCACTACATCCCTCTCCCCCCCTCTCTGCTCCTGTAAGCCCCGCCCACAAACAGATCGTAGTGCAGGAGGACCAATCAGGAGAGTAGCTCTGATTGGTCAACGCTGACTGAGCGATTGAAATGTATAGATTGCTGGATACAGAGGCAGAGGAAAACAGAGATCTCGCCCTAATCTCAAAATACCTCATTTATTGATGGCTGTTGATGAGTGTTATCACTTTTTCCCTAACACAGCACAATATAAGAACTGTTTTTTTACCCCAATCCTACCAACTGCAGCTTTAAAAACTCTTTGAGTTATTTCAACTTGTTCAGGTTTACAGTGCACTGAATTTCAAACCTGTCAGACATTCCCAGATGGTTGTTTGAATTCAGTTTGTTCATATTTATTAGATTACAGCTTCTTTATTTGACTTTATCAAGCAACATCTTAATAATTTGTTGTATTCTTCATAACTTCCTTTGCTGTTTGACCTTCTAGGTTATCCACTGTGTGAGAGTATTTCACGCTTCCCATAATCAACACAGATTTTTAACATTTTACAGAGAGGGGGAGAAAAGTGGTGCAAGCTTTTGCCAGCTATAATGAAATAGTACAGTTTGTTGATCTTAGCTTCTGAACAAACTCTGCATGAGCACCCTCATTTCTGCTCTGCGTCTTTGCTCTCATATATTTCCAATTAAAAACTGTCATCTCTAATTGATGCTGCAATTAAAGCGCGGTCACGAAAAAAGAGAGAAGAGAATGAGCTGATAGGAATAATAATCTTAAAGGCAATATCATTACTTCCATTGTCAGTATAATAATAATTTGAGGAGTGCTGCGTATGATTTAATGAATGAGCATAGTCCTATTACTGCAGATGGTTGTTAAAGATATTTGGAGGACAGCCATGCCATACGCAGTTGTAACATTTAGTTAAAAGCCCAGTCGATAAGCAATTTGGGCTCGGCCTCCAGTTTTTGACATCAACTAATGAAGCCAATGAGTGCGGAGACGAGGAAGAGGGATCTCAATTGGAGCGGTTCTACAGCTCTGCTGTTGGCTGTGATTAAGAGAACACAATTACAAACTTCCTTTAGTGCTTTTCTAAGCAGGGACGACTGAGAATTCAACAGTTTTAACTACAGGAGTTCTGAAAAACCACATCAATGCATGCACCTTTCTTACTCTTATACTCTGTAGTGTTGTACAATTCATTACAAGGTTTAAACAAATACCTACAATAAAATAAACAAGTCCCCCATCTCATGCTTCAGCTAAGTAAGTTTGCTTTCAGTGTTTTATGACCCCCGAGAGGTGCTGCCTAATTAAAGGGATAGTTTTTTTTTAAGTGTGGTCGTATGAGGTGGGTTGTCAATAGTAAGTGTATTACCCTCAGGAGATGCTGGTCAGCTCGGCGCTGCAGGCAGAGGAACATGTATGGCGCGTCTACACATAGTGCAATAACAGAGGGCTTTCTGATGGTGAAGGAAAGCGCTCAAAGACGTCCAAATGGAGCGTACACCTTTACCGACTTTGATGATAAATGACATCGCAGCATTGACCTCGTCTGCTAGCTTCTGTGTCAGATCTACAGCTGATTTCTCAACAAAGGGGCCGAGCTGAGAGGAATCCTCTTAAGGTAATACACTTACTATTGACAAGTAGGCAACACTTCCTCTTACTAACTTATTTGTAACAACATTTGGACGGACACAGAGTTTCTATTTAAACTCAAAGGGGCAACCATGACGAGCTTTTGTTGATTAGAGCTCCAGGGAGGAATTTTCATTATGTGTCCCATAAATGGCGCCCCCTGTGGACAGAGCTCTTCTTGCTTTGCTGGTTTTGTCCTGCACATGTGGAAGTATTACCTTTTGTCATGTCTCGTCAGTTACATTAAGTTTGCACCTTTTACTTCAGTCTTGTCTTTCATGTTTGTCGTGTCCGCTTTTATTTTGTAGTCATGTCTCTCCTCTCGTTTCAGGCAACTTCTCTTCCTGTCCTGGTGTCTTCTCGCCCTTGTGATCTTCCCCTGTCCTGTGCCAGATCGTCTTGTCTCGTCTCTATGTCTCCAGAGCCAAGTGCCAAGTTTGTTTCTTTTGTTTTTCACCAGGTAGAGTTTGAGTTTCTCCTTTTGTTACTTTGTTGTAGTTTTTCCAGCCTTCAGGCTGTGATTTTTTGCCAATCCTTGTCAGTTTTCTTGAGAAATAATCTCACCCTGCTGTCCTTCAAGAGTCAAACTAATCACCAACTGTGAACCTTTGCAGTTGATCTCTCTCTTTGTCATCTACCTGGCATCAGTAGAATAAAAAATCAGTATAGATGTCAACCTTGATGCTGATAGTCTGTTTTATTTTATTTATGTATTTGTTTCTCTGTCTCCAGTCTGTCATGGCACAGAATCTGAAGAGAGAGGAAAACCTGAGGAGCCAAACATAACAATAAACAAGATGAGTCAAGTCCAGATTTCCATTTGTTGCATCTTAATTATTATAAGTTGATCATAAAAGTGTTTGATCAAGTTTTACACCAACAACTTTGGCCTCTATAAGCTGCCCAACAGCTCCTCCTTGCAAAGAGATGCACAGCATTTGAGAATGGCATGGCGCTTTATTTTCTAAAGGACAAATTCCACCAGATCCATGTCCGGTCAGTCTCCGATCCGTCATGGCACCAAATCTGATAGGTTTCTATTCTAGTCAATGTGTTAACTTCCACTGGATCCACTCCGTTGTGTTCTGGCTGCGTCTCTGATCTGGCACGTCTGAGCCGTCCAGATCAGATACACAATACAACACTGGAGCACGATGCATCAATCTCAACAGAGCAGATGGACCGGGACAGGAAGTCAGGTTTCACCAAAACAAAATGAAAACATCCGGTTAATTTTCAGAATAAAACACTCTGTGTTATCACCAGATCGTATTTCACTTAACTACAACAACAAACCAAAGTCATGATGAGTGGAGCCAGGCCTGGAGTCAACAGGTCAGAGGTTTTCAGAGGACCAGAAAGACAACATGGATGAGGAGAGGAGGAGGAGGAGAATCCTTGATTCAGGGATTACTGTGGGTAAAACCTCGATCACATGACTCCAGCTGTCCTGCGTTCTGAAAACACAACCGGTGGGTGTTGACGGACGAGAGAGGAAATCCCCATCTAGGGTTTAACAATTTTATTACCTAACTTTTACTATAATATTGATTTAAATGTTGCTTTACTATTTTAGTAATTCTAACTGTTATCTTATTCTATTTTGATGTATTTATTCATTCATTCATTTACTTAATTTTTATTTAGCATCTCAGTTTTATTGATATTTTTAGCCTTAGTATATATTTTTCAACTCTTTTCCTCAGCCTTTTTAAATCTATTTATTTTAACTATTTGTATTCTTAATTTTGATGCTTTAACTTATTTTAATTACACATATTTTATTTTTGGTGTGCATTGGTCTCTATTTTATTTTATTTTATTTTATGTTTTTCTTATTTCTAATTATTATTATTATTATTATTATTATTATTATTATTATTATTATTATTATTATTATTATAATTATTATTATCTTCCCCTAATATGTCTTGCCATTGTTTCATTTCTGCTTCTTTCTTGTTTTTGCATAAAGCACTTTGGGTTGCATTTGATTTGTGTGAAAGGTGCTATATAAATAAAGCTTGATTGATTGATTGATTGATTGATTGATTGATTGATTGATTGATTGATTGATTGATTGATTGATTGATTGATTGATTGATTGATTGATTGATTGATTGATTTATTGATCTACCAGTAGGCATACTGTTGAAATAAGCCGTTACATAGTGAACATTTACAGCTGTGTTTTTCATGGAGACTGTTTTATTATGTGCAATATGTTAGATGTAAGTATGCACTTTCACTGGAAACTGCGAGTCCAGAAATAGCTGTTTAATGTTTACCTGACAGATTTGAAATGGTAAGAGCTTAACTCAGGTTACAATAAACCAGGCTGTATCAGTTTTTTTCTCATGAAGAGTGCAGAGAGTGATTAGATTTTCTATGTTCCTAGAAACTTCAAATCACCAGAACATGGGCTATAAAAAGAAAGAGATTGTAAAATGTAAACAGGTCCAATTGGACAATAAAGCGGGCCAAATCACACGTCTGGGCCAGATGTTAACATATGAAAACCTGGTAAATTTGTCGGAGGAATAATTCACCAGATGGAGGAAACACCATTACCAGGGGAGTCCTCCACACAGCTCTAGTGGATGGGCGATGTGCTGTGAATGATTATCATAACAAATATTCCTCTACACCCACAGAGACACGAGTTATTTAGCCCCCTCTCATCTTCTGCTCGCACACAGACAAACACTTCTCTGTGGCTGTGATGCGGGGTTAAGTGCTTCACGTGCTCCACGGTCGGGCCATGTACCAATTTATTTTTTCCCACAAACAGATATGGCAGGAGTTCATTACAAATAATGGAATTTGAATTTGTTAACACAAAATTGCAGGGTTGGGTTTGTGAGTGGGGTGGTCAGTGTGTGTGTGTTGTGGAACTCTTTTAATTGGAAGGTGGTTGAAAAATAAAAACTGTCGTGTTAAAGAAATTATAATAAAGGAATGTTAATCCGATGCATTAGCATTTAATTAAGAATCCAAATGTTAACTGATAACATGTTCTTCTTCAGGGCCTGAGCAGCCTGTGTGTGGGAACATGACATTGCTAATGCCATGCCAGCAGCTTCACCACCCTGCGTGTAGAGAAAATTAACAATGTCTTACAATTGCATGACATTCATGGTTCACCAACATTAAAGAGGGGAAAGAGCTGAAACTGGATTTTTAATGCAGATAATGGTTTAATCATAATTTTCTTAAATTGTATTGCTGTGCAAAGATCTTTGCAACTGTACAAGACACTGAACAAGTGGGCAACACCTACTCGTGCAAATTCATTCCTGTATTTAAGATCCTTAATAGCTTCAGGCAACTATTGTTCCTGGGGTCCACACTTGTCTCCGTTTCTTAAGCTGTACTAGCAACCAATCAATCAATCAACCTTTATTTATAAAGCGCCAAATCACAACAAACGTTATTTCAAGAGGCTTTTACAAACAGAGCAGGTCTAGACCATACTCCATAGGAAAAGACTCAGTCTTATCTCATCTTAATCCACCATGAGCAGAGCACCTCACATTGTTAAGCTATTTACAGTGGCAAGGGAAAACTTCCTTTTAACAGGCAGAAACCTTGAGCAGGACCAGACTCTTGTTAGACACGCATCTGCTGAGACCGTGTTGGAGATGGAAGGAGAGATAGAGGGAGATGAAAAGAGAGAGAGAGAGATGATAGTGGTCAGAAGGATAGTAGCAGTTTATAGCAGCTGGATTCTGGCACGTCCACAGTAGTAGGACATCGACGGCAGAGATCCAGAGGAACCTACGAGACAAGGGAGCTCAGGGACTCCAGAAAGGACTATGGTTAGTAACTTTAATGGGACAGGAAGAGAGAGGACAGAGAGGAAAAGATGGGAGCATTTAGCAAGTTACAGTGGTGAGGAAAAACTTCCTTTAACAGGCAGAAACCTTAAGCAGGACCAGACTCATGTTAGACACACATCTGCTGAGACCGAGTTTGAGAGAGGGATAGAGGGAGATGAAGAGAGAGAGAGAGATGATAGTGGTGAGACGGATAGTAGTGGTTGGAGCTCAGGGACTCCGGAGAGGTCTATGATTAGTAACTTTAATGGGACAGGAAGAGTAAAAGTAAGAGACAGAGAAGAGAGGGGGAAAGACAGGATCCCAATGTGTCAGTTCCCCCGCAATCTAATCCCACAGCAGCATAACTAAGAGCTGGTCCAAGCCTGAGCCAGGCAGAAACCTCGAGTAGGACCAGACTCAAGTTAGACAGACATCTGCTGAGACCGAGTTGGGGTTGGAAAGAGGGATAGAGGAGAATAAGAGAGAGAGGGATGATATGGATGAGACGAGTAGTAGTAGTAGTAGCAGTAGTAGTAGTAGTAGCTGTTGCCGCTGGAGTCCAGCAAGACCCTGTCCAGCTTTGACTATACAAATTTACTTTTATTTCCTTAGCCACCAAAAAACAGTCCATTCATCCCCTCACAACCAGACCTTACATTCTCCATGGGCCACTCCTATTCCTTTCTGTTTCTTTCAGGGCCCCTATCTTAATCCTAACCCACCATTTTCAGCTCTTTTTAAAAACACAAGACCAGATAGTGCAGAGTGGTCCTACAGCAATGCAGTGCAAATACTCAACTTGCTCATTTATGCACACAATACTTTTTAAGCAGTTAAAAGTTCAATGATATAACGCATAGGATGTCTAGTGGGGAAAAATTCAGTACCTGCAGCAACTCCTCTGACGTTCAGTATTAGCTTGTCTAAACTTTGTAGATTATTAACACAGGTGCATACATTTTATTTCCTCTTAACTCCTTTGTGATTATGGCACACACATATCCAGCACACTAATTAAAGTTATTAATAATGATCACTTCCATCCTATGCTACAGCAGCCTTTCCCTTATGGGAGCGGTGTCGTCCAGGATTATTACTGCTTGCCTTCATCCCCGGGGCGTTAAGTGATTCAATGGTTGGATGGGCATAAAAAATATGTAAATACCTTGGCCACCTTGGACTGACTTGAACACTATTCTTATGGGATTTTGAAGTGGCACTTGTGACAGCTTACTCCCTCTATGTACACCAAATGGTGAAATCTATCTGAGGGAAGCGGTGTCACCTTCAGTACTACAGAGAGTTACCTTTAATTTTGTTGTGCGCCTTGTTTGTTTGGGGGGCAGATTTAATCCTCTCCTTAAAGGAACAGGCTGGGGTTTTGTTTTTTAAAACTTTTCCTCCAGTGCTGCATGATGCAATGTATGTGTATCTTGTTCAGCAGCAAGTCACGGGGTTGGAAATCAGACAGTTGGCTGCCAACAGAGCTGTAAGGAGCAATCAAGGCAGTTTATGATAATTAATATGAACAGTTTTTATGTGTGTTTCCACTCTGCCAAGGTTAAGATGGAGAGTGGCAGAGAGTGCAACAACTAAAAGGCTGCATGACTCAATCGCAATACTTGAAAATAACAACACAGCACACATGCATGGATGAACAGATGAGTGGATATGACACATGTACTGAATGAATAGTGATGGATAGGCAGCCTATAACCCTTTAAGAATTGTGCTTTAGCGTGTTTCCAACCTTATTAATCCAGCCTCATTTGTTCCAGTACGTCAACATTATAAGTATCAGTTATTCAGACTTCACAGAGCCGAGACAAATGTGTTGTTTAGCACAGGCTGAACACACAGTGCTCAGCCCCAGCTCTGCTCACAGCAGAACTTTGTTTTGATTGGTCAGCATGGCGGCCATGCGGCCAATCACATGTGAGGATATAGGATTCAAGTGATGTAGGGAAGGCTGTGTATCGTGGCTTCATCTGTTCCTTCTGAGAGAGTCTTCTCGAAGACCGGGAAAATACTCACTGAGAGGAGAAATCGGATCAGCCCATCCAAGCTGAGGCATTTGATTTTTCTCAATGCCAACCTGAAGACATTAATAATGTTTGCTCCAGTTTGGTTCTGGTTCTGTTCTGGTTCGGTTTGCTTGAGTTCGGTTCTGGTCCGGGTTCTGGTTCGGTTTACTTGAGTTCGGTTCTGATCCGGTTCTGGTCCGGTTCTGTTCTGGTTCTGTTCTGGTTCCGTTTGCTTGAGTTCGGTTCTGATCCGGTTCTGGTCCGGTTCTGTTCTGGTTCGGTTCTGGTTCCGTTTGCTTGAGTTCGGTTCTGGTCCGGTTCTGGTCCGGTTCTGTTCTGGTTCTGTTCTGGTTCAATTTGCTTGAGTTCGGTTCTGATCCGGTTCTGGTCCGGTTCTGTTCTGGTCCGGTTCTGGTTCCGTTTGCTTGAGTTCGGTTCTGGTCCGGTTCTGTTCTGGTTCTGTTCTGGTTCGGGTTCTGGTTCGGTTTGCTTGAGTTCGGTTCTGATCTGGTTCTGGTCCGGTTCTGTTCTGGTTCGGTTCTGGTTCGGTTTGCTTGAGTTGGGTTCTGGTCCGGTTCTGTTCTGGTTCGGGTTCTGGTTCGGTTTACTTGAGTTCGGTTCTGATCTGGTTCTGGTCCGGTTCTGTTCTGGATCGGTTTGCTTGAGTTCGGTTCTGGTCCGGTTCTGGTCCGGTTCTGTTCTGGTTCTGTTCTGGTCCGGGTTCTGGTCCGGTTGCTTGAGTTCGGTTCTGGTTCGGTTCTGGTCCAGGTTCTGGTTCTGTTAGCTTGAGTTCGGTTCTGGTTCAGTTCTGGTTCGGTTCTGGTTCGGTTTGCTTGAGCTCGGATCTGGTCCAGTTCTGGTCCGGGTTCTGGTTTGGTTTGATTGAGTTCAGTTCTGGTTCGGTTCTGGTTCAGTTCTGGTTCAGCTATGGTTCGGTTTGCTTGAGTTTGGTTCTGGTTCAGTTCTGGTTCAGCTATGGTTCGGTTTGCTTGAGTTTGGTTCTGGTACTGTATGCTTGAGTTTGGTTCTGGTTCTGTGGATATGTTTTTATGCCTAACCCTAACCCTAATCCTAACCCTAACCCTAATCAGAAACCCTAACCCTAACCCTAATCCTAACCCTAACCCTAACCCTAATCATAACCCTAACCCTAACCCTAAACCTAACCCTAACCCTAACCCTAATCATAACCCTAACCCTAACCCTAACCCTAATCATAACCCTAACCCTAACCCTAATCATAACCCTAACCCTAACCCTAATCATAACCCTAACCCTAACCCTAATCATAACCCTAACCCTAAACCTAACCCTAACCCTAACCCTAATCATAACCCTAACCCTAACCCTAATCATAACCCTAACCCTAACCCTAACCCTAACCCTAATCCTAACCCTAACCCTAACCCTAATCATAACCCTAACCCTAACCCTAACCCTAACCCTAACCCTAATCCTAACCCTAATCCTAACCCTAACCCTAACCCTAACCCTAATCATAACCCTAACCCTAACCCTAACCCTAACCCTAATCCTAACCCTAACCCTAATCCTAACCCTAATCCTAACCCTAACCCTAACCCTAATCCTAACCCTAATCCTAACCCTAACCCTAACCCTAACCCTAATCCTAACCCTAACCCTAATCATAACCCTAACCCTAATCATAACCCTAACCCTAACCATAACCCTAATCATAACCCTAATCCTAACCCTAACCCTAATCATAACCCTAACCCTAACCCTAATCATAACCCTAATCCTAACCCTAACCCTAATCATAACCCTAACCCTAATCATAACCCTAACCCTAACCCTAACCCTAACCCTAATCCTAACCCTAACCCTAATCCTAACCCTAATCCTAACCCTAACCCTAACCCTAATCCTAACCCTAATCCTAACCCTAACCCTAATCCTAACCCTAACCCTAATCATAACCCTAACCCTAATCATAACCCTAACCCTAACCATAACCCTAATCATAACCCTAATCCTAACCCTAACCCTAATCATAACCCTAACCCTAACCCTAATCATAACCCTAATCCTAACCCTAACCCTAATCATAACCCTAACCCTAATCATAACCCTAACCCTAACCCTAACCCTAATCATAACCCTAACCCTAATCATAACCCTAATCCTAACCCTAACCCTAATCATAACCCTAATCCTAACTCTAACCCTAATCATAATCCTAACCCTGACTGGTAGATGATTCCAAAGGAGAGGTGCCTGATAACTGAAGACTCTACCTCCCATGCTACTTTTTGAGAGGACGACAAGCAGGCCTTCATGCTGGGAGCGTAGTGTTCTAGCGGGGTATTATGGCACCAAGAGCTTTTCAAATATGAAGTTCGACCATTAAGAGCTTTGTGGGTCATAGGGAGGATTTTAAAATATATCCTAGATTATACGGGAGCCAGCTTAGAGAAGCTTTTCAGCTGTCCGATCTAATAAACGCAGACATGCCCAAAATATAATCTCAGTGTTTATTTCACATCATTTGTCATCAGCTGTTCCCATCACCTGGTCATATCTTTCCAATAGCACTCCAGCACACCCTCATTGTTAGCCTCATAGTTCATATTGTTCCAGAATAGTTTAAAATTGTCACACAAAAGAGAGTGTGGGATCTGCAGACAGATTGGAGGGAGGTGTGGAGGTTGATGGTCCAAGCTTTGCAGCCAGAGCCTTGATTCAAAGGGGGAAATGGGACTACAGAGGAGAATCTGCTGTCCACTGAGTGAAAATATGAGTCCTGTTTGAGTCCTGTGTTTTATTCTCCAGCAACCTTAGCATATTTAATCTGATTATTATCCAGTCTGTATAAGATTAGGAATAAAGAAATGAGAGTGTGGAGAGATACATCTTTTCCCAGACCCCTGCCCCCTCACTCTGCAACTCAGACTTTCCAAAACCACACTGATTACACAAGCAGAGTGTTTTCATGGCATTTTGGAGCAAGCATCCAACACCCCTGAAGTATTTACCACTGTTAGAGGGAGCGCGGGCCGGAGCAAGTTTGATGACATCCAAAGCAAAGCAAGAAGTATGTCTTAGTGCTGAACACACACTCCTACACAGACAGAGCTGCCTTTATGCCTGTGCAGCACAGCCTGCACAAAAGCTCTGCCCTGAGTGCCTGTGAACTGTACCAAATCCTGACACCGGCTTTCAGGTTTGGAAAATATCTCTGAATGTACATATATGCTTCATGCAGCAATGTTAATAAACACGTATTAAGTTTATGAGAACACTGAGTTATGCAGTGTTGTATGTGAGAAGAGCGCAGAATGTCTTTTGTGCACAAGTTAACCTTACATGTATGTTTGTGGCTGTGTTGATCCTTGTTTCCATGGATACAGCTCTACAGATGCATATTCAAAAAAATATAGATTATTTTCCTCAAGTCATTTTTGGTCACTATTTACACCAGAGACTGAAAAACATAGAGACAGAAAATTGACCTCCTTTTATGAAATACAATGGTAGTTTATACAATGGTAAGGAACATTTTTTAGGAGTATTGGCTAGTGCCTGTCACATTGGGGAGAAGACTGAAGTGCAGATTTTGAAATAAAAAGGTTATAATAAACAAAAAGTACCAACAAAACTTACTCCACCCACATCCATAACCTTGGTATCATTCTCAATCAGTGACTCAACTTTGGCGTCGCATTCACATATTTCAAAAACTGCATTCTTCCACCTCAAAATCATCACCTGTCTACGCCCCTTCCTTTCCTTCACTGCTGCTGAAACTCTCATCCACGCCTTCATCACCTCAAGACTTGATTACTGCAATAGCATCCTCTACTGTACACCCAACACCCTCCTCAACAAATTACAATACATAGAAAACTCAGCTGCACGCCTCCTCACTCACACCCGCTCCAGAGACCACATCACTCCAAGTCCTCCAGAACCTCCATTGGCTTCCCATCACCTCCAGAATACAGTACAAGATCCTCCTCATCATCACCTACAAAGCCCTCCACAATCTAGCTCCCTCCCAACCATACAATCCCACCCGCAACCTCC
Organism: Notolabrus celidotus; assembly: GCF_009762535.1. Lineage (NCBI taxonomy): Eukaryota > Metazoa > Chordata > Actinopteri > Labriformes > Labridae > Notolabrus > Notolabrus celidotus. The sequence continues at coordinate 28,821,948 of NC_048288.1, forward strand.
GATCCACCAATGCCAACCTCCTCACCCCTCTCACCAAACCCAAGCACTGAACCTGGGGGGACAGGGCCTTCTCTGTCGCTCCCCCAACACCTCAGACTCTCTCCCTTACTCACCACATTCAAATCCTTATCTATTGTATAATTTATTTTGGGTAAAGTGTCTTTGAGAGAAATGTATTATTATTACTATTATTATTATTATTATAAGATAAGATAAGATACTCCTTTATTCGTCCCCCAACAGGGAAATTCATGAATTTATTACTAAATGCGTCCAAGAAAAAATCCAAATAAAATATATGGATCACAGGAAAAGAAACACAGAGGAAGACATACAATGATCCAACAAGGGACGTGGGAAACAGAGGAACTAAACACACAGAGTAATTAACACAGGTGTGAACACAGGGCACAGGTGAAACTAATCAGGGTAATCAAGAAGGAGGGAAACACACAAGGGCAGCAAGTAACTAAACTGGAAACACAGGGATCAGAACTACAAAACAGAGAACACAAGACAAGACTAAGACAACACAACAAGAGACATGGATCACAAAACACACACAAGGGAGACAAAGGATAACTAACACAGGAGAAACCAAGGCATGAAACACAAGGACAAAACTGAACCAAACATGGACTCATGACAATGCCAGTTTTCTGACAGGCAGGAAGTCTAACTAAAATGCCCATAGTTCAATTTCAAAACCAATTCATTGTTTCACTACAAGGTATTTGTACCATTCACCCCATGTTAATATGGATGGCGCACCTTTGTATTCCCACACTGTTAGAAGTGAAGCCAAAATATCATCAAAAAAGGATGCAGGCAGATAGGACTTCAGTTTTTGTCCTTGTGTTTCATGCCTTGGTTTCTCCTGTGTTTATTCTGTATGAGTTATCCTTCGTGTCCCTTGTGTGTTCTGTGATCCATGTCTCTTTTTGTGTTGTCTTGTCTTGTGTTCTCTGTTTTGTAGTTCTGATCCCTGTGTTTCCAGTTCCTTTCTGTCCTTGTCCTTGTGTTTCCCTCCTTCTTGATAACCCTCATTAGTTTCACCTGTGTTAATTACTCTGTGTATTTATCCCTGTCTCTTGTTGGATCATTGTATGTCTTTCTTTGTTTTCCCTGTGTCATTTTGGACTGTCTGGATTTAGTTCTTTCGACTTTCCAGTACTTTTGTTTGTACCTTTTGTTCTTTTATTATTAAATCACTTTTATTTTTAAGTCTGCATCTAGGGTCCTCGTCCCCTTCTCCACACCGTGACAGATGATATATTTTGGAGCCAAGGCATGCACAGAAGTGATCTGGTGGCTGGAGTTTGCAGCTTTGATGACCCATGCCTTCTGCTATCTTAAATACAGATTTAAAGACCAGTAACACAGCAGGAGAGATTCTTGTGTTGATTTGAAACGGACACTCACAGTTATGGAAATGCTCTGCTGACTCTACCTAACTTTTGGTCGACCTAGCAGGAGGCAAAGTTGAGGGCAGCCTTGAGCCTAATGAGTTGGTAAACAAAATTCACCCCTGTACAGTGTGTGGGTAGAGAAATGAGCTATTCAGACCATTGCCAGTTTTTGTACCAGGCTGTAAACATGTTTATTTCTGCTGTAAAGATTGGCTTTTTGAATAGGTGTGTATGTGGCTTTTGGGGCTTTTTGGAGCTGGCCTCAAGTGGACACTCAAGGAACTGCACTTCGCTACTAGCTCAATTTCTCTGGTTGCCACTTGTTTTTTTCTCTCCATTATTCTACTGCTTTTCTAATCTGTAAAAGAGAACTGCAGGAGCATAGACTGTATAACAAATGGATGTATTATCGTTGACATCACCCAGCGCTGTTTTGAAGCCAATGGTCAGCGGTGGGAACCATATTGGAAATGCTGAACTCCACCTAACTTCTGTGGAACGAGTGTGACGTAAAGAGGCGGGCTTTGAGCCTCTTTGCCAACAGCTACAGTGTTCCCACCTGTCAATCAAGTCAGCTGTGCCCCTCAATATGGAAGACTTATAATCTAAATATCTTTGAAACTGCTGCGTTATGAAAAAATTCACCCCCCGTACAGTGTGTGCCACTCAAGAAGGAGCAATTCAGACTGCACTCATTTTTGTACCAGGCTGTTTATTTCTGCTGTAAAGATTGTCTTCTTTGAACTGGTGTGTTTGTGGTTTCCAGTACTTCAGCAGCCAGCCCCTAGTGGACACTCAAGAAACTGCAGATAGCCTCAATTCTTGCCGCTTGTGTAGAAGCCTGCATTTGTCAACAGAGCTGTCAATCATGACGTCACGCCCAAGCGGCAACCTCAGGTCTCAAAATATGAAGCCCATGCGGAAGTGTTATAAACTGCAGTTCATCAAGCGTCCACTTGAGGCCGGCTGCAGAAACCACCAGAAACCACATACACACCCATTCAAAAAAGCTGATCTTTGCAGCATTAATAAACATGTTTACAGCCTGGTTCAAAAAACGGATTCAGTCTACGTCGCTAATTTCTCTATCGGCACACACTGTACTGGGGCTGAATTTTTTCCTAACGCAAGTTTTTGCCCAAATAAGGACATGACTGACTTGATTGACAGGTGGGAACACATAGCTGTTAGCTAGGAGGCTCAAACCCCGCCTCTTTATGTCACACTCTTTCAGCATTTCCAATATGGCTCCCGCCGACGATTGGCTTCAAAAACAGCGCTCAGGAACAGATGGGTGACGTCACGGATACTGCGTCCATTATTTATACAGTCTATGATCACATCCCCTCTCTCTAACATCAGATAACTAAATAACACAAAACTTGTCAATCCATGTGTTGTATTGGAGGAGGCCTGTTTCATGACCTTTACCCCTGCCCGTCACCAGGGCTTCTCTTTTGGGAAGCTGTTGTGCATTATTGGCACTCTGAGTCTTAGTGCCGTCTGTAAAATCTCCAGAGAAGCCTGGATTCTAAAAATTTAGAAAGAAAGAAAAAAAAAAAAAAGTTAAGGAACCCAAAGATAGAAATCATCTTGCCTGAGGCTAAACTGGTGAATCTGACAGTTGTCTTGTCAAAATAGCGTTGAGTCTATTAAGCAGGCAGTCGTGAAAAAAGTACTTCTCTAAGAGTGGAAATATCACTAAAGCGCCCAACAACCCAGTCAGATATCTGTTGCTAGTTATTTGAATCAACTGGGCTCTTCAGCATGGAGTGATGCCTCCGACTGACATGTAGTATTAAATTTATAACCACCTCTGCAGACATGTTTGTATCGGTTATACAACTTTAATCAAAGAGAATAACAATGGCATGGCATAGGAATGAAAGGGAATGTGGGAAGATGCAGAGAAACAGGATGCTATCCAAGCTACACATTTAACACATGTATAAGAGAGACGGTTAAACATGCACAAGAAAGTTATACTCTGGTTTTATATATTAAAAAGAGTGTTGCTATAGGCGTATAGTGCATGCATTATTCATCAATGCAAAGACTACAGTTTAGCTGCAATTATTCATAAGGTATGAATTAGTAAGTATGAGCCAACTGCATCATTTGAACACGTATGTGCAACAAACCACTGATTCAGTAAAGTTTCCTCCACATAGTCCACTTCCTCATTGGTTCCCGTCTGTGCGTTATCGTCATCCACACTGACGTGAACTCTGTCACCTGCTGGAGATGAAATAATCAGAGACGTCTCAGGTGAACAATGTGACATTTACAAATCGTCACACCGACACGGACGCTTTGATGTGAGCGGTGGAAATGAGTCACCCACAAGTCGCATGTCAAAGCGTCCAGTTTTACACTGCACATATGTGGGGTCTCAGCAGGAATCAAACAACTATAAACTGTGGCAAGAAAAGAAAAGAAAAAATCCACACATAAGATGTGTTTCACTGGGTTAAAGAAAGATCACACACACAGTACGAAACAGTGTGTACTGGGTTAGTACTGTACTGTACAAAGCCATTACTGTGAAATATAATTCTTCCCTGATAAAAAGAGAAACTCACACAGTCATAAGAAGTTTATTTATGACAGAACTACAATTTTCAGATAACGAGTAATATTAGAAAACTAATGCTAGTTATTACAGAAAGTGGAGTTATTGTGAGAGGGAAATGGTTTTAACTGTGTCTGAATACACTGTACAAATGGAGCAGATCTAGACTGTACTCTATGCAAGACTCTTGACCAAGTCCAGCCGGACAACCCACATCACTCTGATCCTATCTTCCTTACATTGGCTTCCAGTTAAATTTAGGATTCATTTTAAGGTTCTCGTTTTTGTGTATAGAGCTCTGCATGGTCAGGCTCCTGAATACATCGCCGACCTGCTCCACCCCTACCTCACCAGTAGGTCCCTCAGGTCTTCTGACCAGGGCTTGCTGGTTGTCCCTCGAGCTCGTCTAAGAACAAAAGGTGACCGTGCTTTTGAAGTGGTGGCACCAACATTGTGGAACGCTCTTCCTGTAAATGTTCGTTCAGCTGTCTCTGTTGTCGCCTTTAAAAAACTTGTGAAGACACATTTATTCAAACAGGCCTTCGACTCACTGTGTCCAGACTAATGTTTTATTTATACTATGGTCTGTTTCTTTTAATGTGTTGGATATTTTTATGTGAAGCACTTTGTGGTTTTATTCTATGAAAGGTGCTATACTCAATAAAATGTACTTACTTACTTACTATGTACATCAGACTTCCACCAGATCAGTGTCAGGTCCGTCTCTGATCCACTGCGGTCCCGCCCCCTGCCCTCTCATACCTCAACACTCATACTGGTTGCGTTTTCAGAACTGAGCAGGACCTCCGGACAGCTGGAGTCATGTGACCGAGGTTTTCCCGTGTGGTCTTTCTGGTCCTCTGAAAACCTCTGACCTGTTGACTCCAGGCCTGGCTCTGCTCATCATGACGGTTTGTTGTTGTAGTTAAGTGAAATACGATCTGGTGATAACACAGGGTGTTTTATTCTGAAAATTAACCGAATGTTTTCATTTTGTTTTGGTGCCTGACTTCCTGTCCCGCTCCATCTTAGACTTAGAACTTTTATTTGTCCACAATGTGGAAAATTGCCTTCGGCTTCACAGACAAACAGACAATACAACATTTTGAGACAAGAACAGAGAGAGCGCTTGGGATTCTTCCTGGTGATTGCCAGCAGAATTATTTTAAGGAGCTAGTAAAAAATATGGAGTATAAAAATATAAAACATATCCATATGTACACACATATACACATACATAAGAACACATACGTATACACACATATACACATACATATATGTGGATATACATACGCATGCATATAGACAAGTGCATTACGTATATACATACATAAATCCTACAACTGAAGTCATAAAATGATGAAGGCCCCTGTAAACCCTGGACGGGGGACAGGTGGATGCTGCAGCTTGCTATTTATTTCTTTGGGTTTGCTAAAATGGAAATGTAAAAGTTTGGTTTGATTTTGTAATCTAAGAATTTAATAATTGAATTGCTCTTGGAACAAAAGAGTTCTTGTGAATATTCTTTGTGGCTTGTGGCAGTATAAATCTGCTCTGTTGAGATTGATGCGTCGTGCTCCGGCATCCTGCAGACATAGAAGTCTTGCGTATCTGATCCGGAGGACTCTGACCTGCCGGATCAGATACACAGCCGGAACGAAGTGGATCCAGTGGAAGTTAACACATTGACTAGAATAGAAACCTATCAGATCTGGTGCTGTGAAAAATCAGAGACGGTCTGGACACAGACCTGGTGGAATTTGGCTGTGATTGTACACGGGTGTATTAGTTTTTTGAAAAAGACAAGTCTTGCTCAAGATGATCTATAAAACAGACTTCAGAAGAGCGTCTCCCAGGGTTTTGAGAATTATGGTTATGGTTAAAGAATAGAATAGAATAGAATAGAATAGAATAGAATAGAATAGAATGCCTTTATTGTCATTGCAATAAGTGCAACAAAATTGAAAAGGTGCAGTCCTCATTAGGTGCCATTTAAAAGAGACAAAAACAACAACAATCAAGTTATAAAAAGTAATAAATACAGGAGTAAAGAAAAACACTGTCATACACACAACATACAAATCAAATCATGAGGGCTTATTATTGCACTTGTGTTATTGCACAACATTATGTTTTCTGTGGTTTCACCTAATTGCTGTATCTAGTTGTGTTTTTTAAATGGTTGTATCCATTTTTTTTTTGTCTGGCTGTGTTTCCAGTGTTGTTTTCTGAAATTGCTTGAATTTCTTTATTCAAAAAATTTGCCATGCGTTTCTATATTTCCATGTGTTTTTTTTGTTTTTTGTTACATCCACATGTTGTTTTGTTGCATGTTTTAAATTTGCAGCACGTAAAAGTGGCATAGCTACATTTTTTAACATGAGTGCAATTACTTGGATGTTATATAATAAAACCTAAACCATTAAAAAACATGACAGCAGAAGGTTATATCAGGTCAATTTATATTCCTATGAAAAGATGAAAAGTTAATAAAATGTACAGATTTATGTCTGCTGGTAAACTTTGTTTTGTTGTGCTGTAATATAACAGGCAATTACATAAATACAAAGAACCGCCACAACAAACGGAGTGAAATTAAAAGATGTAAAAGAGAAGGAAGCATAATTCAGTATAGGGAAATTCTACTGTTTAATAAACTTGAAGTATCTTTTTGTTTTGCTACAAGGCCAAACCACAGACACACACACACACACACACCACAGACACACACCACACACAAGGCTTTTACACTAAACCAAGAAATACGAGCACATCTTTCACCTTGGCTTTCTGTAGAGCCTGCATTTCACTTTCAAGTGTTGCCTCATAAAACGCTTCATGATCTAGCTCCAGAATATCTTCATAACTCTTTTATCTGCGTGTGTGTGACAGGGGTCATAGCTTTAGGTTTCAGGCAAAGAAATTCGTACTGTGATGGGAAATTAACCAGGAAGAGTAATAACTTAAGACAGCTGGGCATTTGTCATCAGGCCACACAGATTCTTCCCCAGATTTTGCTCCAGGATTTCACTTTGAATCGTTTTTTTCCAGACTGAGAATTAAAGGCGAGCCATTAGCAGGAGAGGCAACATGGGCAGTCGTAAGACCCAGGGGTTCTGTTCCCAACCGTGGTACATCTGGTTCATTTGGCTGTCTCACTACAAAATGGGGTGTAGTGGTTGTAAGTGGCAAACTTGGGAGAGATCATTTCCCTTTTTCTCAACACGAGTAACTCAGACGAGACGAGGGAGGAATCTGAAGGAGGACTCACAAAAAGGATTTGGATTTTATTTTCTTTGCTGATTTAAAATCAGGTTCAGATTTCAAAAAAGTAAAAAATATGAAGCATTGAGTTTTTTTTTTACCTTCGTATGAAAGATTTGACTTTATCATTAACCCTCAAAGACCTAGACAACCACCAGCAGCTAATATACCACTTGTTCTTAAATGTTTGATAATTTTTGAACTGATAATCCTATCAACAAGCTTTAAAAACGTAGTTACAGCGGACATTCTCAGCTTTCCCTTGATACCACATGCATCTCATTTGCATATTCGGCGGCTGCGTGTTGACTGTGGTGACGACATCAAATTGTGCAGCATTGATTCGTCAAGGAAACCTACGTAGTTTCTCCCTCTGAGCCAATTGGCAATGGTTGTAGATGCTTAGTCCCACCCCCATGTATCAATGGTTCAAAATGTAAATGTCCAGTATATGTTTCACCATCTACTGCACCAATAGAAGTGTTTTTGGGGGAAATTTGAATTTAAGGAGTGGAAAACAAGACGGGGAATCTGTATACAAATCGAACAGATTTGCACGTAATTTAAACTTAACACAAAACAAAAATGTCAACACGAAGGTACACAACAGAAGAGGCACTATGCCTTATTTTATCAAATTACCAACTTGGCAAGGAGTCAGCCGACACCTGGGGCAGAGAGGAGGAGTACAGCTGCGGAATCGATCCTTTCAAGGACAGATATATTTTACATTTTCTGTAATTTATGTGTATAATTGGTGATGATCATCTGCACCTTTAGCTCATTTCTACTAAATAATTTACATCTCTCTCTCATCATTATGTTCACAGTTAGTGAAAATTATTTGCAAGTATATTTCAATGCATTTATGAAGACAGTTTCCACTATTTGTTACCATGTTTGCATGTGTTCATGAGCAGAATGTATTTATCTGAAAAGTCACTTTTGCTTCTGTGTTCTAATTTCTGATATAATAACATCTCTACTTACTCTCAGACCTTTTTTACACACATCTGCACTGCGTGCACAATTATTAGGCACGTGAGTATTTTTGTGAATATGTTAAAAACTATGTTAACAGTCGTTTTCAAATTTGTCAAGAAGTCAGATAGTGAATATATTTCTTCAACTGTGTGGTTAAAATGATGCTTTTCAAATTACGTTACCTGTATTTTTAAATCAATGCAGAATCTGCAGAAATGAGCGTGCCAAATTATTATGCAAGTTGGTGATAAGAGCATATAACCCAGTGAGGGTCAGAAGTCACTGGTAAACTGATTTAGTGAGGTTTCTGAAGACTTCTCTGCTGACACTGTGAGCTGTACCTTGTATGGCTCTCCAAAGAGGCTCTTTTGTGTTACGGCTTGAGCAAAGGACTAGGACCCAAATGCAGAGTACAGGGAAAAAGTATTTATTAAGCAAAAACCAAGGTTCAACAAAAAGCGCCTTGCGGGTAAAAACAACTGAGAAAAAGTACAAAACTAGGAGTAACACAAAATCACCCAAAAGGGGAAAAAGGTTCTATCAAAAACTCACAAACAAAAACTAGGAATCAATCCTCTGGAAACAACTCGAGATAAGTAAACAGAAAAGCGTGGCTTGAATCTCCTCAGGAGCAAGGCTACAACGGGACATGGCGCATGCGGCTAGAGGAATAATCTGGCACTGGAGGAGTGTTTGGTGGTGGCTTAAGAAGCCAGTGCTGATGAGCAGATCAGGGACAGGTGTGCCTGATGAGCCTCACTGCTGAGGAGACCGGCCCCGCCCCTACCCATGCAACCTGCAGGCAGAGAGAGAGAGGGTTAGGGCAAATCACACAACAAATCCGGACCATAACACTTTTGAGATGTATTTCTTGCCATTACTGTAAATTATCTCCTTTATTATTGACCACAAGTTCTCAGTCGGGTTGAGATTGGGTGAGCAGGCAGGCCAGTTCATGAGGCGATCCTCTTTTGTATTCAGCTAAAGTGAAAAAGATGCTAGTGTTCATGCATGAGCACAATGCACCGTCACATGCCTCATTATTCCCAGGACAGGATGGCATCTCAGGGCTTTAAAGAGGATCGCCTCATGAACTGGCCTGCCTGCTCACCTGATCTCAACCTGACTGAGAACTTGTGGTCAATACTGAAGAAAATAATTTACAGTGATGGCTGAAATACATCTCAAAGAGGATCTTTGGAAAGCCATACAAGGTACAGCTCACAGAGTCAGCAGAGAATCCATCAGAAACTAAATCAGTTTACCAGTGACCTCTGACCCTCACTGAAAGAAAAGGAGGTTATATTGGACATTAGAGAAACACTGAAGATTTGAAATGTTTCAAAGACATTAACAGTTTTATTTTGTAACAAATGTAAAGAAAACAGTTGTTTTTGTTGAAGTTTGAATACAGTTGTAGTAAATATTATTATTTTCAATCAACAGAACATTTAAAATGGTGCCTAGTTCTTAATTTTCACAAGTTATATGCTCTTATCACCAACTTGCATAATAATTTGGCACGCTCATTTCTGCAGATTCTGCATTGATTTAAAAATACAGGTAACGTAATTGGAAAAGCATCATTTTAACCACACAGTTGAAGAAATATATTCACTATCTGACTTCTTGACAAATTTGAAAACGACTGTTAACATAGTTTTTAACATATTCACAAAAATACTCACGTGCCTAATAATTGTGCACGCAGTGTACAGGGTCAGTAAATGATACATAAGAATACACCTGTTTTTTCCACTAAAAAACGCCTTAGAAAATATTAAAATAAATATCTGTAACTTGCTCAATAAAGGTTTGATAGTGACAAAAACTCATTTGAGGTCTAAAACACCAAAGTACAACTTTCTAACAAAACAAAACAAAACTTCCTGATGTTGTGTCTGCATTCACAGTAAAAAATGACCTAAATTTCAAAATGTTTTTTTTTAAATCTATTATCAGACAAAACAAATGTAAAACTGGTAATCTAAATGCAACACAGTTAAAGGGTAAGGTTCTCCTGTATGACATGATGTATGGCACTTGATGCTGAGTGCTTCAATAGGTTGGAAAAACAAAATAAATACAGGAGAGTCTGGAGCCCCCCAAAAAAGGTCTAGGTCTTTTTTTTTTAGAAGCAATGACTTACGCTTGACATTATGACTTGGATTGTGAGATCCTTTTATGACACTCTGAGCTTTACTGCGATGATTTTATGTCAATAGTTGTAGCGTGAGAGGAGGATGGAGTCATGTGATACAAATAAAAGAGTGCCGCCGTCTGCCTGGGATGATTGATGATTATGAATGACTAAAAAAACCCTGATATATCAGCAACAACTAAGAAGTATTATCAATGAACTAAATTTCTAATTATTTTTTTAACTCATTAAAGTAAAAGAAAATGGGGAAAAGTTTTTGATCAATCATGCATATTGTCCCAATCCATATGTAATCTTCCAGCCTGAAACCCAGAACCCCTTCCTCACTTCCTTGGGAACCAAAAACCACAATTTACACAACAAATTAACTAAACTCTGCTTATTTCACGGGCTCTTGAACTCTTGTTTAAATAATGAAACTGAGTGCTTTTGGAATGAAAAATTGGCACACATTAGCAGTATACCCAAATGTCACGAAACAAGTAAAAACCCTCCAAGGCATGACCTTTTCCATGCGGGTCGTGCTGAACTTAACTACAGCAGCCAGCACACTTAAATTCTTCCGCACAGTTAAAGCCCTTCGTTAAAAGTTTGACCCAGAGCTGCTGCTGCAGAGCGGGAAGTGCAGACCCGCTGCTGGAAGTCCCAGGTGGGAGTGTTGTGCAGACAGTAAGGCTTGTAGTCTCCATGTGTCAGCAGGGATTTTGTGTAGGCTTAGTCTTGTGAACATTATATAAAGAATGTCTCATTGTTCTCTCTCACAGCTCTGGAAAAAAAAAAAAAAAAAAAAAAACCTCTTTGTTTTCTGACCAAGTAAATATTCAAAGCTGCCGTCCTCCTACAGTCTTCTTTGAGTTTGATGAAGGCAGAGATTTGACGCGGTGGAAAGGGCATTACTTAAAGGTTTACGAGGCTGAGGCAGACATGTCTTGCATGCAAACATAAATGAGATAAGCATAAAGATGAGCTGAACGTATATGTGCCGTTTGGAGAAACATCATTAATATTTATCATGTAAAATGCTCCTCATATATGGCTTTAATAGCAGTGATATCTTAATGCTTGACTCAGGTTGAGCATTACTGCTGATTTGATTAAAGGATTAAATGTTGACACCACAGCATTAACGATGAATCAACATAAAGTGATGTGTAGACAGTTACATGCATTCACTAAACATGTGTTGTTCTTCAAAGGACTTTTATTTATCTTGAAGTACCTAATCAACCTAATCAAGGTACTTAGTGAATATAAAAACATCAACATTCATGTCTTCTGTTGATATGAGGTAAGGCAAGTCAGACGCTACTTGTTCTGCTGATATTGTGATAATAACACAACAGCTGTATTAATTTGAAATCTAATATTAAAATAATATTTTTTAATTTTTTGTCACTCAACTTCTTCTTGCATTTTTTCCAGTATTTCTTTGTTCACCACAAGCTAACAAATTATATATAAGTTATACAAAACCAACAAAAAGAAAATAGAAAAAAACTATATATCTATATATATGATATCTGAGAAAAGGCATTCAAGGATATGCTTCGGGTGTATTTCAGCTCTGTACATGTGTCACACAACACTGCAGCATTACTACGTTTCACTGTAATGTGACTGTATTTCAGTTTGTGCTGCATGAAAGCATGAAAGCGATCAAAGCCGTGCATCTGATAACCACCGTGCAGGAATACGCAGAAGAAAAAAGAAGGGTGGACATGGTTAAAGGATGATTGAATCCACAGCTAAATCCCATTCTGTCCAGATACGGGCTGTGTTAACCAAAACAAACCTGAATACCTCATGTTCTTACCTCTCATTGTAATTGGAACAGATCAATTGCGCCTTTATTACACGAATGAGATGGATAACCTTGTCCACCCTCCCTGCCATTTTAATGGGCCACTCACAGTCCCTGCTCCTTGCCTCTTCGCTAATCCCCACAGAGCCTATACACTTTTAATCCCCCCCTGCAGGACCAGTAACATAATACTGGCCTGTCGTCCATCCAACCATAGAACCGCCAAGAACACTGCAAAAAATAAGGGTTCCCTCAGATAGCCTTGGGGTGCCTCGAAGATCAAAGGTGCTTGTAAGAAGCTCTGGGTTTTTCTTCAAAGGTCGGACGCTCCTCAGGAAACGTTGCTGTGCTTTCAGAAGTGGTCCGGCTCTGATGCTGCGAAAAGCAAAAACTTGGATGGCACACTGAAGCACGTTTAAATGTGTCTTTTGGAGAATTTTCTTCATCTTTTCAAAAATTGAATTATTTCCAGGTAACACATTGAGGTTTGCAGAGCGTCCCTGAAACCAAATGACACGAGTTATGTGTTATTATGTGGCAGAATATGTACCAAGATCCAATTCTCTACAGATAATGGTACACATATAATTTTAAATATCATTTTATTATTTTTTGGGTTAATAATAATAACTGGTATTTATATAGCACCTTTCAAGAAACCCAAGGTCGCTTCACAGGGTCAGGTAGGGGGTCTGGGGGGTAGGTGGGGATATCTAATGGGGAAAGGCCTTGAGGAAAAGGTGCATTTTGATTGCTTTCTTAAAACTGTCCAGGATTGGGGTGCTGCGGATGTCAGATGTCACAGAGTAGCTCTGTCCACGAAGGTCCCACGCTTAGTCCGGGGGATGGAGATGGAGAGGAGACCCAGGTCTGAAGGCCGTAGGTTCCGGGATGGAGTGTGTCTGTGGAGGTATTAGGGGGCGAGGGCATGCAGGGATTTGTAGGTGAGGAGGAGGAGCTTATAGGTGATGCAGTACTTTACAGGGTGAATGAGAGTGGGGGTGATGTGCTGCCAGGGCTTGGTGTGCGTGAGAACCCTGGCAGCTGAGTTCTGCACGTATTGGAGCCTGTCCAGGGCATTGCTGGGTACCCCGAACAGGACTCCATTGCAGTAATCCAGCAGGGAGGTAATGAAAACATGGATGAGGGTCTGGGTAACTGAATCAGGAGAGAGATGGACTCAGCCGGGAGATGTTCTTGAGGTGATAGAAGGCAGACTTGTGTTAAGGTCTGCAACCAGCAATTATATGCACTTTCGGATTTCCTCTTTGTTGTTAACTTGTGTAGTGATTTCTGTAAGGTGTCCAAAAATCAAGTGATACTCCAAAACACAAGTTCAGGAAGACCGAGGGAAGTTGTAGTAAACTAGAGGACATTATTTATAAAGAGCCTTTTGAAATGAAAGTTACAAGGCTCCACAGCTTAAAAAATTAAAAGACAAAGTGCTCACTAAAGGGATGGAGTTTCTAACAGCTTTCTAAAATGGTCTACTCACTCTTAGCGTTCTATAACTGGAGGAGGACAGATGCAGAGAGAGAGAGAGAGAGAGAGAGAGAGAGAGAGCTGCAGCCGCGAAAGCTCTGTCATCTTTAAGTCTGGATTTCTGGACAGCCAGGAGGCCTTGTTGAGTAGAAGTGAGAGATCCTACTGTGGACTAAATAATTCAGAAATACAGATTAGACTGAGCCCATGTAGGGCTTTAAAGAGGTGGTGTTGTGCTTTATGAACATATATGAACTTAACATGTTGGATGTGGATGCTAAACTTGGGCAGAGTTTCAAACTTTGAGGTAGACGTGTGTTTGAGGATGAGTCTGTTTGCTGTTCTGTACGACACGTTCAAAAAAATCATAGATTGGAGCTTCTCCTGATGACATTCAGAGTCCAAACACGTAGTCATACTTTGTAATTTGTCATTTGAAATAAAGAAACAATGGTCAACTCAGTGACGATGACTTGGTGGAAATGCAGCAGTGGATGAGGCTTCTGGAAAGCTGGCCAATCAGAAGACAGTGGACTTGTAAGGGGGCAAGAGTAGCTAAAATGAAGTGTTCCAGACAGAAGCTGAAGTGGGATCCTATCTCACCCCCCATCACTTACTTTAACTCTTCCTGTCCCATTAAAGTTACTAACCATAGACCTCACTGGTGTCCCTGAGCTCCCTTGTCTCGTAGGCTCCTCTGAGTCGCTGCTGCTGTGGATGTGCCAGACTCCAGCTGCTACAACTACTGCTATCCATCTCACCACTATCATCCCTCTCTCTCTTCATCTCCCTCTATCCCTCTCTCTAACACGGTCTCAGCAGATGTGTGTCTAACATGAGTCTGGTCCTGCTGGAGGCTCAACCTTGTGCACAAAAAAAGACCTGAGTTAACTTTTATCTTAAGTTTAAAAAGCTGTTACTTTGATACACATCGGAGTCTCTTTCCAGAGTTTAAAGTAGACCACAGAGGGCTTCATGTTCTATCACACACCGCTTGAATATTCACCCGTGCAAAGGTCACAGTTCAATGTTCAAGTCAGTGGAGATAGCAGCGATATCAAATCAATAATCTGTGTTTGCATTGAGCATGGAAGCTGCAAAGGTTAAAGACTGTTCCCATACCGGGAGTCGAACCCGGGCCGCCTGGGTGAAAACCAGGAATCCTAACCGCTAGACCATATGAGACTTGTGGCTATACATTGCCTCGAGTGGAATCAGGAAATCACACATAGCTCAAGTCATGAATGATTGGACAGACCTTTCTGGAGTCCCTGAGCTCCCTTGTCTCGTAGGTTCCTGCTGCTGTGGACGTGCCAGACTCCAGCTGCTACAACTACTGCTATCCGTCTCACCACTATCATCTCTCTCTCTCTTCATCTCCTCTATCCCTCTCTCCAACACGGTCTCAGCAGATGTGTGTCTAACATGAGTCTGGTCCTGCTGGAGGTTTCTGTCTGTTAAAGGAAGTTTGTCCTTGCCACTGTAACTTGCTAAATGCTGCAAAGTGCTCTGCTCATGGTGGATTAAGATGAGATCAGACTGAGTCCTGTTAGTAAGAGGGGACTGGATCTTATCCTGTCTTGATGTTGGGTCTTTGTTAATAATAGAACATAGAGTACGGTCTAGACCTGCTCGGTTTGTAAAAGCACCTTTAAATAACGTTTGTTGTGATTTGGTGCTGTATAAATAAAGATTGATTGATTGAAATGAGGTTAGTGGAGAGATATTAGACGGACAGTATGAAGCCTTAAAATGAGTATTTCTCTCTTTAAAGGGAATTAAAGGAGTTCATAAAAGCAATCCAGCATGCTTGATGTAACTGGCGGCAAACACTGGAGCAATGCATGACCTCAGGGGTGAGTTAGTTAAAGGTGGAGTGGCTAAGTTGCAAGAAACAGGATTGTTTGCTTTTGTTAGTGTACTACTCATTGTCAGTATGTTGTTCAAAGTAAACTCTTTATTTTCTTTCACCAGAATATAAAAGCCCAACACACTGTGGCTGTTTTAAAAGAAGTGCTCCGAGGGTCTCTGAAGAACTTCTGTGTTCTCAGGGTTAAGCTGGTGCAAGTTATCCGACATCTGTTCCTTGATAGCGGTCGGGCAGCCGTTCTCGGTGGAGAGTAGTCTGTGGTCGTTAAAATTTTAAGAAGAGTAAGGTTAGGTTGTCTTCAAATATCCTGTTTGTCCAACGTGATGGTTCAAAACTCTTTTCACAGGGACTTAAAACCAGAAGAAAGTATGAAATACTCAGAAGCTGACAAGCTGGAACCAAAGAGTGTCGGCCATGTTGGATCAATAAATAGTTCTAAGAAATACCTTCAGAAATGTTGTTGGATAAAGGCAGAGAAAGAAGGTATTTCCACTGGAGGCACACTGAGAGTGGGAAGCTGCTAACAGAAGGGAAATGCTAACGGTTTGCTTGGTTGCATATTGTATGGAATCAGGGAATCTAACAAATATTCAACAATCAAGAACAGGAAAGTGAAAAACAGACGGAACATTGGACGATGCCGAGAGGTAGATTAACGAATCTGCTAACCCCTTAGCTATCATATCATACGCACTACAGCTAATGTAGTGGTGGGATTGGTACCCTTATGCACTTACTGTGGTCTTGTCCAATGGTTGAAAGATTCTGCACCCATGTAATCAATATTTTACAGGTTTTAATGGACGTTCATATCCCTCAACGCCCGGATGTGTGCATACTCGGACATATGATGGACACTATACAGCCAATAGCAATCCAACGCATTGTTGTTTTAGCTTTCTTGTCTGTGAAAGGACAATACTTATGAACTGGAGAATTCACAAACCAGACTGCTACAACATACAAACCTGTCTTGCAGATTTTTTGGACTTTCTTTGGATTGAGAGTGTAGCCTCAACTCTCAGTGAGCATACCAGACCGGATGCCCTATGGATCATAATCAGAGAGCAGCTCTGACAATAGATTGCAGAATATGTAGGCATGGCTGTGCATGTAAGATGAAAAACTGTTTTAATGTTGCTCCACCCCCCTCCATCGTGTGTGTACCCAATGGAAACAAGGCCTTCCTTGTTTTCTATTTTGTTTGTTTACTGTTGTTGTTGTTGTTTTGCATGTGTGTGTGTTTCTTGTGTTTTAGTGTGACTGTAAATCAGGTGTGTTGTCCCTGTCATCGGCTTTCTTGCTATTTGGAAAATCAAATAATAATAATTTTTTAAAAAGACTTACCAAACTCGTCACATTATGAGGTCAAACTATAATGTTAGCTTGGATATAAGATAGGATAAGATAAGATACTCCTTTATTCATGCCACAACGGGGAAATTCATGGAGTTACAGCAGCAAACAAGAAGGTGTAGAGAACAAGAATTTCAACAAGAATATATATAGGAAAGAAATGTCCATCAGAGACGACAGCTTGGCCATAATTCTCCTGTCAGCCACCACCTCCACAGGGTCCAGGACTGAGCTGGCCTTCTTCCCCAGTTAGTTCAGTCTTGCTCTCCTGTATCCTGTCCGCCCACAGCAGGTGAAATCCTTCCAATGTGGCGTTAGTGTCCGGTGTTAGCTCTGTTAGCATGACGCTACTCTGCCAGTATTCCCTCTGGTGCTGGGTTTCGATACTAACATTAGCTGTTGTCCTGTTACAGATGCAGGGTTATGAAGTGTGGCCCTACTGCTGCTCACTATTTTATTTTAAGATTCTTTATTTTAATGTCTCAAAACCTTAAATGAAGAAGTGTGTTATCATTTTAAAACCAGAGTTTTAGCTTGGCATCAGAGAAAAATGGCCGCCATGTGTATATTTACCACCGTTATGGGAATGTAAGATCTATCTATTATAAAGTGGACGAGCTAACCCAGCACCAGAGGGAATACTGGCAGAGTAGCATCATGCTAACAGAGCTAACACCGGACACGAACGCCACATTGGAAGGATTTCACCTGCTGTGGGTGGACAGGATACAGGAGAGCAAGACTGAACTAACTGGTGAAGGCGGCCAGCTCAGTCCTGGACCCTGTGGAGGTGGTGGCTGACAGGAGAATTATGGCCAAGCTGTCGTCTCTGATGGACATTTCTTTTCCTATATATATCCACTGTACACCTTCTTGTTTGCTGCTGTAACTCCATGAATTTCCCCGTTGTGGGCCGAATAAAGGAGCATCTTATCTCTTATCTCTTAGAGGAAAAAAAGGCAACCAGTTTGATGCAGTACATTTAAATAGAGGTGAGTCCGCCATAATAAGCACCTAACCTCAGCTGGGAGGTGTGTGTTGTTTACAAACCCCACAAAACAGTCAGGAGTATCCACCCACCGTTATGGGGACTGTAAGATCTGTCTACAATAAGGTGGACGGGCTAACCCAGCACCAGAGTAGCATCATGCTAATAGAGCTAACACCGGACACAAACGCCACATTGGAAGGATTTCACCTGCTGTGGGCGGACAGGATACAGGAGAGCAAGACTGAACTAACTGGTGAAGAAGGCCAGCTCAGCTCAGTCCTGGACCCTGTGGAGGTGGTGGCTGACAGGAGAATTATGGCCAAGCTGTCATCTCTGATGGACATTTCTTTTCTATATATATTCTTGTTGAAATTCTTGTACTGTACACCTTCTTGTTTGCTGCTGTAACTCCATGAATTTCCCTGTTGTGGGATGAATAAAGGAGTATCTTATCTTATCTTATATTGTTAAAGAGGTAGAATCTACAGTAGTTTTAGGTAGATAACATTTGGAGAATTAAGACATCACAATATTGCATTAGATGGTTACAAGGAAGTCAATGCAATCTTATTTGTATAGCACGTTTCATGCAAACTCAATTTTCTTTACAGAGAGACCTAACATTAATCCATTATGAGGAAGCACCTTGTTGCAGTGGCAAAGATGCATTTCAGCTGAACAGGCAGAAACCTCAAGCAGAACCAGACACATTGGTAAAAAGTCATCTGCATAAACTGCATTGGTTTAGTGATTGGTAGTCCAAAGAATGCAGAAGTTAAAGAGAGAAAAACAGCCAAGTTTTTCAAATCAGCACCAGACTCAGGCATCAATACCTCAGCACATAATAGTGTTCATTTAACTGTGTAGGTATTGTTACCGTCTGAACACCCGTCCAGGTTCAACATGAAAAAACACCACACACACAATTCTTGGAAGACTTCTTTCTTCTCCAAGTTTTCTGGGAGTGTAATGTTTTCAAGCAGAGAAGATTGTCTGGGTGCATCCCTGATAGTGTTTGTTCTACTCTGCATGGACTCCCTAACATCCTGTGTTCCTGCTGGATCCCTGTGCATTCAGCCGACTGATCAGAGAAGACACGCTGCCGGTGCGTACACCTCTGTACATTCAAAGCACATACACAGCACAGGCTCGGCGATGTAAAGCCTTTTATCTGATGCACTGCATGTGGTATGATTAGAAGGTTTTCAATGCTAACCGTTACCTTGAATGTATTCAGCTCAGAGTTTTGCAAAGAATTAGTCAGCCTTAAGAAACATATTGTTGTGGAAATATGAGAAATTGGATGTGTAGTTTGTAGCTGTAAAACTTTGTTCATTCAGTAAGTTAAAGAAATAACTTCATCCCATGCCATGGTTCATAATCCATTAGTTAATTCATCGCTGAAATGATAATATGCTCTGTACATTTTGGAATAAATCACTCTTTCACTGTAGGGAGACCACACAGCAGGACCGATTCGCTGGGATCTGGACGTAATCTAATAAGTATCTATCCGCTCTGTCAACATTACTAACTGCATTTGTGTCAAAGTGGGCAGTACTAACAGGATAGAGATCAATAAGTTGCCATGGTTCAATGAGTGTGTGACCTCATGGCTTGGTGCCTCATAAACCCCAACATCCTTTCCTGTACTGCAGAATGCAACCCTTTATTCTACTGTCAGTAATTCAGGCATTACAACAACACGCCACTGCTTTTCAAAGGGAACTAAAATGTGTGCTTTTATACAGTCAGTATTTTTTGTTGCATTTTCTGTTTTCTTTTGATATATTTTTCACATATTTGGCACAAATTCCTAGGCAACTATTTCAAGGTCTATGCAGAATTTGGTGTTGGTACATAGCGGCGATTTCACACCTGGAACAGTTGGAGAAGTTGTTCCAGGGGCGTTTCCCTCCTAAGGGCTTGGGTGGTTTGGACATTTGTGAACACAGCAATTGCACAGAACAAGCAAGCCGAGATCAAGACAGATGCAGTAAAACAGCTACTGGGCAGTTACAACTGATAGCTAGCATAAAAAATTGTGATAGGCTGGGGTCGCTGGTGGCCTAGCGGTCTAAGCGCCCCACGTACAGAGGCTACAGTCTTTGTCGCAGGGGTTGCCAGTTCGATTACCGGCCGGTCGACCATTTCCTGCATGTCTTCCCCCACTCTCTACTCCCCTCCATTCCTGTCTGTCTTCAGCTGTCCTATAAAATAAAGGCAAAAAGGCCAAAAAATATAACTTAAAAAAGATTTAAAAAATAGTGATAGGCTAAAGTTACTCCCTGTCCCATCCAATTCTACATCTTAGAAGAGTTGGTGCCAAGCCACAACCTCCAGCTATGAGAATTGAAGTCAATGTGGAACTGCAGTTCCTCGAGTGTCCACTTGAGGTTGGTTCTGGAAGTACCAGAAACCACATACACACCCATTCAAAAAAGCCGATCTTTACAGCAGAAATAAACATGTTTAAAGCCTGGTACAAAAAACAAGTGTAGTCTGGATAGCTAATTTCTGGATCGGCACACACTGTACTGGGGTTGAATTTTTTTTATAAGCAGCAGTTTCTTAGATATTAAGATTATGAGTCTTCCAATGAGAGGCTAAGCTGACTTGATTGACAGGCGGGAACACTGTAGCTGTTGGCTTGGAGGCTCAAACCCCGCCTCTTTACCTCACACTAGCTCGACAGTAGTTATGTTAGAATAGATAGAATAGGATGCCTTTATTGTCATTGCATGACTAGCAAACAACGAAATTAGGAGCACTAATCCGTATGTGCAAACATACATATATACATAGAATCAACAATAGCAGCAAGAGCAAAAGTATTGCAGTGAGTATTGCACGTTGGGTGGGGTGGGGGTGCAGGATATTGCACATTGATTTATTGCAAGTGAGGAGATGTGTAGTCAGTGTGTTCTATGGTTAGTGTTCAGAGCGTTGGTGGCTCTAGGGAAAAAGCTGTCCCTGAATGTATTGGTCCTGGTTTTGTGAGACCTGTAGCACCATCCTGAGGGCATCAGGTTTCTCGACAGTAAATTTGGTTGAGTTCAGCATATCCAATATGGCTCCCACCGACAATTGGCTTCAAAACAGCGCCTCAGAAACAGATGGGTGACGTCACAGATACTACGTCCATTAAGTATGCAGTCTATGGTTGGTGCAAGGTGTAGCAATATTACAAGACTCAACAACTTCAACTGACTGACAACTGGTTCAGTTCTGAGATTCCACATGTTTCTCTCCAGCTGATTTTGAGCAATTGTTGTGAATAATCCTGTGTGGCTCAGGCGCTGTTGATTTATCCATCCATCTATTATGTTTACTGTTTATCGTGCATCCCAGGTTCACAGGGGGTCTGGAGCCTATACCCTGGACAAGTTGCCAGCCTATCACAGGGCTTGCTGTGTGTTTATGAAACATTTCTAGACTATTTACGTCTGCTCCTGATTCTCTCTGAGCTCCAGGACCTCAAAATGTACAAAGTAAGCACTACTTGTTTGTAAGGATAATCGCAGCCTTTTAGAAATATGTCAGCTGGTTGATGCCTTTGTCAAAACTTTAGATTCTACACACCGATAAAAAAAACTTGTCGCCACACATTTTCCTTTTAAGTAAAGTCAAATAATCTGTTTACTATCTCCTGTTGAAATTGTCAGAACTTCTGATATAGATGCCGAGGGATTAACCACTGCTGCTGCCGTCACTTCCAATTTGTTTTACTGGAAGTGTTTTCAGGAAAATGTAAATGCTGCAGGACCAGTGGTCCCTAAAGTGGCTCCTGCTGCATTGATTTTTAAATGTTCCCTTCTGTGTATTTACTGTAAGCCTACGATGTTAACACCCCATCACATTTAAAGATACAAGGAGACATTTGTTGCATCTTTGCATTCAAATGTAGGAGTAAAACCACCAATCATTAAAAAACGCTGAGTATCAGCTGTGAGTAAAACCGAAGTGATGGAAAGGTTTGTCTCTGTGAGTGAAGCTGCAGGGAAGAGATGCTGATCCATCACAGCTCGATGCAGTCTATAATGATCAAACCTGAGCCAATCAGAGCTCTGACCAGAGAGAGCTGTTAGCATGTGAGGGGGAGCTAAGCTGCAGTGTCTCATCCACAGGGAGAAACTGTCAAATGTAGGAAATTATTTCAACAAAACTTTCATTTCTAACAAGCATGCAGTGTCGAATATTGTATGGGAACAGAAACACAAAGTAGGGAACAGATTGTGGATTTTGGAAAAAAATTCTGATTAAGTTTTGACATCTTGTTCGCTGTTTCAAGCCTCTTCCACTTCTCTTCAATTTTTTTTGTGAAACGCAAATTCTGCCTGGGGGATTCTGCGGTTATCTTGAGAGCACAACAAATTTTAATGGATGAATTCTGTTTCAAAGACCTGCAATTTTGAGATTCAAATTATGTCCCTGTTGTGTTTAAACATAGAAATATTCAGTTAGCTTTTTAGATTTTTGCAATTCATAATCAATAAACGCAGAAGAAGAGCTGCCTTCTAGGAACCAGAGTCAATCAAGCTAATCAGATTTATATGGACTTAAGTGACCCGCTGTTGATGTTCTGTCTTTGAATGCAACAGTCTGCAGAAGCGTCTTTCATCCATTCCAATCTGCAGCAGGTCACTCCCTGCATGGCTGGAGCTATCTGCTGTAATTACACCACAAACACTGTATAACCTTCATTATCTCTCTGCACATTTCTGAACTCAATTAAACAAAAAAAATTACAACACGGTCGGCCATTAAAGCATTATTGAGTATTATTCAAAACCTAAAACAGCCCATAATTTAAATGTAGATGGGCATGTGCAGATACCAGAAAGGTTAATGCCACTTCATTAAGTGTGTTTTATAACCTGTTTTGCATGATTATAACTGTCTTCTATATAACCCCCTGCATGGTGACATATTTTAAAGAAGTGACTTTATCAGCAGCATCGATTTCACTGACAGGCTGATAATGCCTTTAAGTGTTGGTCCTGCCAAATGCAGCAATAAACAGAGAGAGCGACAGTGTGCGAGGGTAGGGACACTTTTAAGGCTTTTAGAAATTGATCGACACAGTGTGCGTATGTGAGGACAGAGCAGGGGGAACTTTGTGTGAAAGAAACTGTCAGGGCGCCAGTTTGGCAAAGCGGTTAAGTATTGCACCCAAGCGGCACCCTCAAAATATGAAGCCCATGCAGAAGTGTTATAAACTGCAGTTCATCCAGTGTCCACTTGAGGCTGGCTGCAGAAACACAGGAAACCACATACACACCCGTTCAAAGAAGACGATCTTTGCCGCAGAAATAAACATGTTTACAGCCTGGTTCAAAAAAACGTCTTCATCTGAAATGCTAATTTCTCTATCTGCACACACTGCAACACAACCGTTCTGAAGATATTAAGATTATGAGTTTTGCCCATTTAAGGACATGGCTGATTTGAAACACAGGCGGGAACACATAGCTGTTGGCTAGGAGGCTCAAACTCCGCCTCTTTACCTCACACTAGCTCGCCAGCAATTTGGTTGAGTTCAGAATTTCAAATATGGCGCCCAACAACGATTGGCGCTCAAGAACAGATGGGTGACGTCCCAGATAGTACATCCAGTATTTATACAGTCTATGATTGCACCTCATGTATAGAGGCTATAGCCCTCTAGTGGGAGGCCCATGTATGAATCAAATCTGCAGCCACTCCTCACTCTCTCTCCTGGTTTCCTGCTTTATCCACCATCCTCTCCTCTCTAAATACCATACTGTAAAAGCCCCAAAATATAACTTTTAAGAACATCTGGTCATGCTGAGACAGTTTCAAGTGTCCCCTTTTTCAATTTTTGACACTTTCTCTAAAATGTGCTCCCCAGAAGCTAAACATATGAAATGTGTTTTCAGTCAAAAGTCAATTGCATATTCAGGCGAGGGTCACAAAATGTCAAATTGAGTGAGAAATTCATGTGACACTGTGTCACTAAAGCCTAACAGCATTTTGATTGGGTGTGGGTCAGGGTTAAGGTTAAGGTTAGAGTTGTAGTCCTCAGATTGCATCATTGATTAATGATCAGACTTCCTTTTAAAAAAGGAGTGTGTGTAAACTATTTCAAAAGTTGTGATATCTTTTTAGAATCTGCTCCATTATGTAATTATTTTAGCATCTTTTTGACCTAACCAAATTGCACTGTATGTTTTTATTTCTGGTTCCTACCACTGAAGTAACAGAAACAACAAAACTGTGTTTCAATGGAGACACATGGAAAGGCACTCTGTATCCATGCTGTAGTAGCTGGTTTCCAACAAGTGGCAATCTCCTTTTGCTGAAAAATGAAGCCGATGTGAAATTGCAAAAAAAAAAACAGCAATCCTTCAAGTGTCTTCCTGAGGCTGGCTCCAAAAGCAAAGGAATCCTCATTGGAACCTTTATCAAAATGACAATTTTTTCTACTTTCTTGGTAGAAAGGCTTTGGCCTCGACTCCACATCTTTACTGGTTTCTAGCTGAGCAAAAAGTTTGTAGGACTTTGTTGACTTCCTGTGGTGCATTTAGGTGAAATGAGTATTCCACTTAATGTGCTCCTGTGTTTCACCAGCATGTAGTAGAGTGGGTGGTGGATGTTGTCCATGATGGCATGCAACCCTGACATTGTCCTCCTTTCTGTCACCACTGTCAGAGAGTCTAGGTCCACCCTGACAACAACACTGGCCTTACTGAGGAGTTTATTCAGTCTGCTGGCATCTGCAAACCTCAGCCTGCTGCCATATATTGAGTTTTAGAGTCCACTCTTGGTCTTGCCTAGCTGTTATGTCGTCAAACTTGGCGCAGGTCAACCTGCAGTGGCCCGAATCAGGAGTGAAGTTAATCCAAACACAGTTCATGTAGGAAGTGGTCAAATTATCAGAGCTGTGTGCACCTCATCTGCACCTTGCACACTTGATTTTCCTACATATCTAGATGGGCGAATATTCTCAAATCCATCCATCCATCCATCTTCCTCCGCTTATCCAGGCCCGGGTCACAGAGGCAGCAGACTCATCAGGGAAGCCCAGACACTCCTCTCCCCGGCCACTTCCACCAGCTCTTCTGGGAGGATGCCGAGGCGTTTCCAGGCCAGCCTGTGGCCTCCTCCCAGACGGACATGCCCGAAACACCTCCCCAGGGAGACATCCAGGAGGCATCCTGACCAGATGCCTGAACCACCTCATCTGGCTCCTTTCAATCCGGAGGAACAGCAGCTCTACTTTGAGTCTGAGCTCCTGACCCTCTCTCTAAGGCTGAGCCCAGACACCCTGCAGAGAAAGCTCATTTCGGCCGCTTGTATTCCCGATCTTGTTCTCTCGGTCACTACCCACAGCTTGTGGCCATGGGTGAGGGTTGGAATGTAGATTGACCGGTAAATTGAGAGCTTTGCCTTCTGGCTCTGCTCTCTCTTCACCACAACAGACCGGTACAGCGTCCGCATCACTGAAGATCCGTCTGTCAATCTCCCTCTTCCCCTCACTCATGAACAAGACCCTGAGATACTTAAACTCCTCCACATGGGGTAAAGACTCTCCTCCAACCCTTTTCAGACTGAGCACCATAGCCTCAGACTTGGAGGTGCTGATCCCCATCCCTCAAAGGAACCGAAATAATCCTGCAGTCAAAACATGAAAGTATCTCTAGGTGAATATTTGTTTGACTTGTCAGATCACAGCTAAGAGTACTTTTTGTTCTTCCCCTCATTGTTTTATCTATTGCAAGTGGATTGCAAACAAGTGCATGTTCCTAGCCAGGCTAATTTATCTGTGACCCTTTGACCTCACAGCTGCACACACATATCCAAGCACATCATATGCATCCATAACTACTCATGAGATATGTAGAATTATCCCAGGGAGGCATTATAAGCATGCCATTTGAAAGACACATCTGATAATAATCACAATGTTGATGCAGTTCATGGATAAGAAACAAGTGCTGAGAAAGCCACATGCATTGCAGACCTGACACACATCAACTTTCTCATGTGATGAAAACAGACATTGGTATTCTCCCTGCGTTCGCCTTTGGAATGAAAAAACATAGCTATCCTGGAAATATATGTTATATGACAGGCATGCCATATTACCAAGTAAATGCCGACTGATTATATTTAACAGGCCGTGCTAGCAAATCACAAATTGCTAACCTGATGTCAAATTGCTCCCAAAGGAATTCAAGACGCAATCACCAGAAAATGTGCAGCATTGTACGTCTGGAATGATCGTCTTATTTACGGGGCAGTGGTGTGTGCTTGTTTCCCCTCTTGTGTATGTATGTCTTGGCAGGGTTTCATTAAATGAACATTGGCTGTAAACATATGAGGCATCTATTAAATTCACAATGTACTGCAGTCTCTTCTCGTATATTTCTTTTATCTGCATCTGGAAGGAAATCAGCGCTTTCAGCTTCCCTAAATATCTCCATTACCCAAACAGAAATACTCGTTTCCTTGTGTTTAATGCATTTTCACTCCCTGACACAAACATCTTTGTGTTGTTGTAATTCATCAGTCTTTAATGGTGGAACTAGATACGATATATACTACATAATGTGTAACACAGTGATTCCCTTTCAGTGGAAAAACACTGCAAATGATGCAACGAGGAGGAACTCCATCAGAAAACAACATTAACAGATAAAAGACATCAGAACTGTTTGCACTTGATCCAGCTGTCAGAGCTCTGACATGTCGTCTCATCATCAGTCACAAGCTATCTGGAGACAGAGATTGACAGTCAACAATGTGACAGGTCAAAGATAACCTGAAAGCATATCGTCTTTTTAGCAGCGAGATTTCCCAACAGCTATGAAGAACAAAGAAAGGTTTTAAAGCATGCATCTTCACCTCTTTGTGGAGCATTTAAAACAGACTATAAGACTGCTTTAAGTTAAGTTATAATCTCTAATGGCTTTTAACATGAATCATTAGGTTTAACATTCTAGGTGCTTGTTTCTATGTAGTTATCCTCACTACCTGTCACTGATGTCACGGTAATTTATGCCAAGAAGATCAAAGCTCCTTTGTTGGAGGAAGATTTGATGTTTTGAATTAAGAGAAGAAAATTGCAAGAATGTTGTCTGAGTTAAATTATGAGGGTTTGAATTATTGATGTTACAGTCGCCCCAGCAATAATGGTACACAAGCTCAATAGTGGAGACCACAACATACAGGAGAAGAAGGGACGCCACACGAAGTTGCCAATCAAAACCCCAAGCTTTATATGAATTAGAATCCCCTCCCAAATTTAAAAACCTATGAAATAAGAAAAGAAATACAGGAAACAATAAGGGGACTGGAGACCCAGGCCAAAAAGAACAAACCATGGAAAAGTGCTGGGCCAGTCACGCCATGGACCGTTGCTCCCAGCACCTAACCCTCAACTAGACTGAGAATAACAAAATCTAAACCATAGGGGAAAAGAAAACCAATAACTGAACTATTGGAAATATCCAGCCCAAACAAACACAACAAACAAATACAGACCCCAACAAACCACCCATGTTTGTAACAACCAAAAAGACAAAGGTAAAACAACCCAAACCCTTCCTCGAACGCGTGCCGTCCTGTGTCAGAGAGCGCCCAACTCTCTATGCCACTCTTTTCATACCTCCAGTGGCGGTTCTAGCAAGGGGCCAACAGGGGCCAGTGCCCCTGTAAAACTGGACCTGGACCCCCCTGTGCCACCCCTCCTCTCCAAACAAATATTATACGATAAAAAAAGCTTTGGTATCGCGCTGATGTTACAGGTGGAACACATGCATGTGGCACTTGGTTCAAGTCCCTTAGAGAGCTAAGGGACTTATGTTGAGTGTAAACAGCCAAATAGCTGCTGTCAGTCTGCATCTTGATCTAGTACACAGTAGTATATATGTCTAGTATAAAGGGATGCACTGATGTTTTGCTAGTTTTTTCTCAGCCGGTTCTCGCCCTTCTCAGTGTCTTTTGTCAGGGTTGAATGTGTCCCTCTGACAACACCCTTGGCCCCAGCCTGGCCCCCCCAGTAAAATTGGTCTGGAACTGCCACTGCTTACCTCCCTCCTACCAGCGCGCTACTCGCACCCAGGTGCACGGCCGGCAGGGGGAGGCGGGGCCAGAGGGACAGCAGAGAGAGAGAGAGAGAGAGAGAGAAAAACCCTGAGGAGTCGTACATAAGAATTGAATATTATCATTAAATGATACTTAAATGTAACTGATGATTACAGATGTGCTCCCTACAACTGACACGACTGATAGCTGGCCTTTGAAGGGGCACTGGTTCTGTTATATGGCAGGAAGCACCACTTTTCTGACCACATCTTAGATCTTTAAATTATCTGGTTCACTCTTCATTTCACCATTTAAGAAATGTTGCAAAACTAAGGCCCATTGTGTCCAAAGTTGAGCTTGAGATGATTGTTCATGCTTTTGTTTCATCTCGTTTAGACTACTGTACTTTTTTGTTCAATTGTCTCAGCAGCGCGTCTTTGAACCGCCTACAAGTGGTCCAAAACGCTGCATCTAAGCTCCTCACAAAATCATCCAGAAGGTCCCATGTCACATCCATACTTAAGTCTTTGCATTGGCTCCCCATTAAAAAAAAAAAATGGAGCTGTGGAGTGACGGGATAAGAAGATGACATTTGCATTTGTAGAGCATGTGCTCTGCACCAGGCAACCTTGTTTTCTTATTCAACAGAAGAAGGGAATTACACTTTGGTGACCTACATTGAGAGGCAGCTTTTGAGTCCATGGAGGTCACTTATAGTAATTTAACAAGCTTTTGATGAAGCACTATGTCAGCCATGGCCTTGAAAATGTTGATAACTGTAACTTCACCTAAAATATCACCAGATCTGTCACTGTGTGCTAAATGAGGTCTATTAAAGC
The DNA here is from genome assembly GCF_009762535.1 of Notolabrus celidotus. Lineage (NCBI taxonomy): Eukaryota > Metazoa > Chordata > Actinopteri > Labriformes > Labridae > Notolabrus > Notolabrus celidotus. Next base: position 28,850,727 of record NC_048288.1, read on the forward strand.
TACTTAAACAGTTTGCAACGTGTTACTTTTTATCATATCACTGTAATCCATCTGAAACAGCCACATATAGGTGCACTGCATACTTCCTGCCACATGTCCTGCATGAAGCTGTAAATCCAGAACTACCAAGCATCCCGCTCTGCTGTATGGTCACTGGTTGTGGTAGTTGCTGATGTCACAACATGTTGTCTATTTCCTTGTTTCCTTTACTGTATATTTTGTACTATGGACAGGTTGACTGTAAAACTGAATTGCCCTTCTGGGACTAATATAGTATTCTGAATCTGAATCATAGATGTTTATGATAGCCACCAAAATAAATACAAAAACAGCCTTTTATTACTGCCTCAACTACAGTTTGTGACCGCTGCATTTGACAACCAATGTGATAAATATCCAGCTTCAAACTGTGATGTTATTGTAATAACTTGATAAATGAGTTATGTTATGTGTTTTCTTTTCTGCAAAAACATATGGAGATTTGCCTGATCTGGATTCTGTTGTTAATTTGCATTAAAAATAGTTAAAGATGCATATATTATTGAATAATAATAATAATAATAATAATAATAATAATAATAACATTATTTATATGGCACCTTTTCGAAACCACGGTTTACAAAGTGCTTGACAGACAGCAGGGCACATAAAAAACAAAGCATAAAAACTCCACAGCAGAGAGAGCTTAACCAAAAAAATTAAATCAGACATCAAGCAAAACAAGGAGCAGCCAGACAACGATTTAACCTGACATCACAGGCAACACAAGAACCCAACAGTATGAACTGAGACCAGAGGGACCAAGGAAGTCAGACAGTTAAAAATATAAAAGGAAAGAAACAATAAAAAGGAGCTACAAAAAAAAAAAAAGGAATAAAGTATTCAAAGAGGGGTAAAAGCAATACAGAGATAATATCATCAATATAAAGAATTTAAGGATAAAAGTGATAAAATAAATTAAGCTGAGTAGTTAAAAGACATTTACTGTTATAATATGTAAATGTCATGATATTGTATGTGTTAGAATATTTTTTTTAAATGCTAAAAAGTTATTTTGGTTAGGTTAAAAAGTTATTATTTGGGACAGTTCAACTTCCGGTTGACATCAAGGTAGAGAGAGGGCGGAAGTGAGCTGCGCAGGTGTAACGTTGTGCAGCGGGGACAGTCTCGTGCAGAGTTTGCTGAAGACTTGCGCTGTGTTGAGACTTTAAAACTTTTTCTCTGAATGGACCTTTGTGACGTTTATTACCCACGGAGCTCGTGTTTCCTCACTGCAAAAAGTGGTTTGTTCAGTTGGCTTGCTGTGCAGCCGTGCACGCGCAAAGCTCCAGTGAATGTTGCAGGAGAAAGCCCAGATTCAAGGACGGTCATCTTTACTCCTGGCAGGTGTGTGGACCTTGGCTGTTCATCACGACTGTGCTGCTGCAGACAGAGAAACACAAGAAACAACATGGTTGGAGTTGTTTACCTTTCATTGCGTGGGTGCTTCGGCGCCTGAGCACTCACGGAAATGGCCGAGCACCCACGTGTGCCAGCATGAAGGAACTTTCCCCAGCATACAGGTGCAGCAGGGACAAGCTTTACCTACTGAGCCGTGCGCAGTACATCCATGATCCATTGCACTGCGCATCTGGTGAATTTGTTTCTCCATGAAGTCTCAGAACCTCCCTGCACGCGGGCAATTTTATGACACTCAAATGAGCTGATTACCCTGATAAGACATTCCCCAAAGGGACTCACCTGGTTCCAAGAGTTCCAGGGAAAAGACGCACGTGCTGGACCTAACTTTCAGTGACAAAAGTGATGCTGGAGGTAAAACCGTCGTCCAGTTTCAGAAGGATGATTTGCATGAAGCCAGGCTCCTGATATGTGCGAAAGGGGATCAGGGAGAGCACTTGAGAACCCTGTTTCCAAAGATTGCCAACCTTGTGAAACTTGCACTGACTGTCCCTGCAACATCCTGGTGTTCAGAGCTGTCATTTTCTGGCCTATCTGTGATCCACAATGGGGCAAGCACGTCTGAACCATGTTGCTCTGCTGAACTGTCACAAGACTTGGAGAACAAAAAAGGACCTGGGTATTATTGCAGACCGATTCATCAGCAAGTAACAGCAAAGGTGAGGGGCTGAAATTCCCTTTTTGATCCAGCTGTGTGGGCCTGTGTGTTGATCATGTGCAGTGTTGTTTTCATGTATTATGTGGGCCTCTAAGCTATCACGGTTAGAGTGTCTTTGGATGTGTGTGTGCAGATAAGGTGGTGCGGATTTGCCTTGGTGGCTGTCATGACTTTGTTGGTGTGTGTTATTAAACCATTGATCTACTATCTGTCTCTTGCTATAGTGATCAATGACAGTGGAGTGTTATGGGAACATGCGCTGTAATGTGCGTCATGGCTTTATGACTTTCAGCACCATGGACAGCTCCGCTTTTACGCATGTAGTCCTACAGTATATTCTAGAGCTTGGAATATGCTGTCTCAGTGGTGTCAACATGTGGACTTTTATGCATTTTGTTCATTGATTAGGTGGTATTGGTTATTTATTGAGAGAGAGAGAGAGAGAGAGAGAGAGAGAGAGAGATAGATAGAGATAGAGAGAGAGAGAGGTGGCTCAGTTATGACAGCAGCTCTGGTTGTATCTCTCTCTGTGTGTGCGTAAATGTGTGCCACAAGTCATGTAAAGCAGGGGTTCCCAAAGTGTGGGTCGGGACCCCCTGTGGGGTTACCAGACACAAATGGGGGGTCGTGAGATGTCTTCCAGAATGTTTCTTTTTTTAAAGTTATCTAAAAATAATACATTTTACCAATTATAGTAAAAATATCAACAAAATAGTTGAAAACATTTCAAATAAATCTTTCAAAATAGAAAATGTAATGAGTTTTCTGCCTTTCTTTGTTGCCACATGTCTCCTAAGTTTGGGGTTAGTGAACAGTTAAGTATCAAAAGCATCAGTAGCAGCAGGTTAATTCATAACAGCACAGGAAACACAGACACATGCTCATATAGGTAGACTAATTTTCTGCAGAGCAGCTAAATGAAGCCACATTAAATCACTTTGAGGGGCAGTGGAGGTTACAAGTCTTTGGCACATATATTTTGGGGGTCACAGGCTGAAAAGTTTGGGAACCCTTGTGTAAAGTATTTAGCAGTAGGCGTCTATGAGCTGTTTTCTCTTCATGAACGGCAACTTTAAAGCGTGTGACTTTGAATTGCAAGCTTGCCAGAATATAAACTTGAAGAGTTATTAAAAATCCTTTCCTTTTCTTCCTTTCCTGCTGTTTATTTTTCATGTGTTTTCTTGCAGTTTATGAGAACTTGAATGTTAACACTAATCCTCAAACTGAGATACTGTGTGTGTGCTTTATTATTTTCATGCTTTCACCATCATCAGATGGCATTTGAGTTTAAAGGGGGCTCAAGCTGTAATTGTCACCTCGCTAACCCCCCCCTCATGAACAGATTCATACCATCCCTGCATTGTTTGTCACACTCCATCATGTCATCCTGTACTGACTGACACTCTGGCTAGAGATATATAATAATGCATACTACGTTAAATTAATTGATAATTATTATTATATTATTGTTATTTATTACAAACCGATCATGTTACTATTATATAATACTTTTTACTAGTGCTGGGTGATAAGACAACTCCCATGACAAATAGTGTTCATTTGACAACTTTAATATGCAAATCCTTTGGTGGCCTTTTTTTAAACAACATTTTTTTGAATAATAAATAATTAACTTCCTGTATCTAAATTCCCTGAGTGGAAAGCTTATGAGTTTTACAACAATGCTAGCTGGATTAAGTTGAATGGAATTAATAAAAGACATATTTTAGTTATTTTTTTAATTACTTATTTTTGTTAAAGGAAAAAAAAAAAAAACAGTGTGGAGCTCAACTCTCATACCTCTTGTGCAACTATTATTAAGGCAAGCACAAGTATTACATCTGGACTCGGGGCTTCTAGAGACCTCAAATGAAATATTTGAATGATGAGTTGTTCTTGAGAGTAAGCGGCCATGCCAAAAAATGGAAAGCAAAACTTTTCAAATTAAAAGCTAATCTGTAATATCACCAAGTGTGCTGAATAAGTGCAGGCAGGATTCACTAGAAGTCTTCCTTAAACTACAGAGCCAGGCTTTGTTCACTGAAGATATGCTCCAGCTTAAAAAACATCAGAGAAAACTCTCAAACCCCGAGGTATCTGTAAGAATGTAGAACACTTATGTTAGTGAGTCTGACTGGATTTTAGACGTGGGAGGATGTGTGCGCGAGCTTGCTTGGGATTACATCTCTGATCATTACCAAAACCCAGACCGTACATATTTTGGCTCCCTTTTCATCCTCGACTCGTACCTTTTATAACGACTCTAATGTACTTTCTCTGTCGAAGTGGGTCTCGCTCTCTAAAGGTGTAGGCTCGTATCACAAGGAAAAGGTCATGGATTTAATGAGACTCCTCAGAAGAAGCTCAAAGGTCGTAATGACGCCGCCTTTGTTTGCTTGGATAAAAATGTCTCTTACTCGAAAAAGGCGAAATCTGCTAAAGCACTTGGGATATCTCACTACAGCCTATCATCCCCCAAATCTAGCTCAAACTACTCTGACAGTGAATTAATGCTTACTTAAGAAGCACCATGGGATTACTCCTCACCATGAGCAAAAGGAAAAACCATGCGAGCACATTCAAATCACAGACAGATTGATTGACACCCCATCAAGCCATGTCCTCACACCATATGCCAACTCATGTTGATAAGCTGCAGGCAATTCATCATAGTCAGAGAGAACACATCCCCAGCCTGCATGCTTTAATGGTTGCTAAACTCTGCAGTGCAGCTAAAATATGAGAGTGAACGTCTCTCCTTGTTCAGACGAGCTGATCCATGGACGTTTGCTTCGTTTAAAGCCGCTCTTCTACTGTAACCGTACGTCTCATCTGCTCAGCCAGCGTCTGGGCCCATGCCAGAGACTTGTGTTGATGTCAAATCAGATGTGATTATGGCCTCCTAAATGTACCATCTGATTGGCCAGATCAGTGAGCAGCAGCACCAAAGTCTTTACTAATTCTATTAAAGCTCTGAAAACGCATAAAAAAGGCCAACTGTGATTCCAGTCTGCAGAGCAGGAGACGGGTCCGCTGCGATGAGCAGGGTCTGTTTGGACACTGATCTACTTAGTGAAATTAGTTAAAAATGTGGAGGGCAGATATTGAATAAAAAGTGGAATTAGTGCAGTGTCAGGCACGAGTCATGAAGACAAATTGGTGGACTAAAAGCTCCCTTGTTTCGCAGAATTCGACAAAAAAGTAGAAGAACGGCTGATTTTCTTGGAGAAGGAGCCGATTGTTGACAGGAATCAATGTCTCAGACTTAACGGCATGTTCACTAAAGGAGCCAGGGGTACCTGTTGGGGATGGGAAGATGTTCAAATATTCGTTCACGTAGTAAAAATTGAAAATATTGCAAATATTTTCTCATTTTAAAAGTACAGTTTTTCGGGGCGCTGGTGGCCTAGCGGTCTAAGCGCCCCACGTTTAGAGGCTACAGTCCTTGTTGCAGAGGTTGCTGGTTCGACTCCCGGCCGGTTGACCATTTCCTGCATGTCTTCCCCCTCTCTCCACTCCCCACATTTCCCGTCTCTCTTCAGCTGTCATATCAATAAATGCAAAAAAGCCCGAAAACATAACTTTAAAAAAAAGTAGTAGTTTTTCATCAATTTTACCGGTGCCTGGCTGTAATACAGTATTCCTGCCAGACAGTGGCTATAGAGCAGGGGGGGCAAACATACGGCCCGTGGGCCAAAACCGGCCCACCAGAGGTTCCAATCCGGCCCGCAGGATGATTTCGTAAAGTGAAAAATGTATAATTGCTATTTCAAATTTGTCGTCTAGGGGTCGCATACAACGAGTGCACCAGAACGATGCTCCAGGACTTTTTTTCTATCAGGAGGAAAAAGAATATTTGCAGTTTGCATAATCTGGTTGAATTTTATAGACTTTTTAGAGCACTTCAAGATCCAATCTACACTAAAGTTTATGTATAATTAAAGCGGTGGATCCACTATTTTCGGAAGGAGCCTCATATCATGCATGTGCTTATCATACATGTGGGTGCATCATAGGTGCGCTCCTTCACTACTTATACTTGCACTACTGTGTCAGGTGACTGAGAAACCTGTGTGCACGGTGTGTTCACAGCCACTATGAGACTCATCATGGTGAAAAAAACAACAGCTGTTAATGTAAAAAGATAGTTCATTAAATGTGAACATGTTTAGAATGTGCTTGTACTTTTTTTGCACTAAAACAAAGGGAAAAATTTGGAGTTGTTGTTATTTCTAGGGTTATTATGTTATGATTTTACTCGTCCGGCCCACTTCAGATCAACTCGGGCTGTATGTGGCCCCTGAACTGAAATGAGTCTGACACCCCTGCTATAGGGCGTCTTAAAGCTGTTTGCTAACCGCATTAAATAGCAGAAGAAGAATAATGGCAACTGCATTAAATAGCAAAAGAAGAAGAAAACATTAACAACAGTAGCTGCAATTTTCTCTGTTTCTGAATCTCACACTACTACACACGTATTTCCAGAGACTGAGCATGGCTGTAAAATGTAAACATACATGCCATGCTGCGTCACAGAAACACCATTATAAAGATCGAGACAGACGCTGTCAGTGCCTAACGCGACTGCCACACAAACGGGCTGTTAATGGGACAGGTACGTGTGTGTGTGTGTGTGTTAATGTGTTTGAGACCATCAGTTGTGTTGTTCAGAGGTAGGGTTAGTACACAATGGATAGCCCTATTTGACTACTGTTGTAATCCAGATTATGGCCAAACCAGATTATTTCATAGTGTTGATGTCTTCAGTATTAATCTACAATGTTGAAAATAATTCAAATAAATAAAAACCATTGAATGAGAAGGTGTGTACAAACTTTTGACTGGTAGTGTATGTCCTGCTTGAAATCTGATTGGCCACAACACAATCTAAAACAATGATTGGGTGTTTCCTTGTCAGATGCAGTACTTAAGCGAATTTGGGCTGTGTTGCTGCTTTCTTTGCATTTCAATGTAACTTTAGCTTACTTTTGTTAGCACTTTAAATTCTGACTAGGATTAAGCATCTTTCTTTCAGTCCTTGAATGCTCAGCATTATATGCATAAGACTCCAGATTACACTGTGAAGAGCCTATAGTGGAATTGGGTTTGAAGACTGTATAATAAATAGACTTAGTGTCCATGACGTCACCCATCTGTTCCTGAAGCCCCATTTTTAAGCCAATCGTTGGCGGTGGCCATATTGGAAATGCTGAACTCAACCAAACTCTGTCTGAGCTAGTGTGAGGTAAAGAGGCGGGGCTTAAGCCGTTTCGCTAACAGCTACAGGGTGCCTGCTTGTCAATCAAGTCGGCCATGCCCTTATTTGGGCAAAACTTGAACATTTAATATCTCAAAAAATAAGAAGTTCTAAAAAAATTCACCCCTGTACAGTGTGCCGAGAGATAAATGAGCTGTTCAGACTAAAAAGTTAAGTTTTTTTTTATGTTTATTTCTGCTGTAAAGATTGTCTTTTTTGAATTTGTGTGTATGTGGTTTCTGGTGTTTCTGCAGCCAGCCTCAAGTGGAAGCTTGAGGAACTACAGTTTTTAACACTTCCAAGTTTCAGACTTTCACTGGTATTGGTCTCCATGCAGAGAAAGCTTATTCTATTGTTCTGGTGCACGTCACAGTGGCTTGAGTCTGATTCCCTACACCTTATGTTGTATTCTGAGATTTAATTTGTAATGTTTTAACATCAGGATTTAATTCTTAATGCACTACTCTAAATATCTGACCACTTGATCTAGCTCGAAAATTGAAGGATGCTGTCAAAATGTGCCGTCAGTACCTCTAATAAAAAATGTAGGCCATTTCTGTTGCCTGAGAACACGCTCGCAGATTTATTGCTTCCCTTTTTCAGGCATTTCACTCGGGGTACACTCTGTTATGACCTTATGGGCCATTCCCGATGATAGATTTGGGATGTAATAGCCATTTTAATATTACTGTTTGTTACTAAGAGCATCTGAGTCAGCAGGGCATAGCTTCAGAGGCTTAATGGGGCAAAATAAATTGCCACACCGAGGGAAAGATACGGCACTAATCACACCATTAACATTGAGCATCAGCCCAAAGTGGCCATGTTTGTTTGAAGTGTCGGGAAATGAACTCGGGTCAAATCAAATTAAGGGCACGGGGACCACATAAATAAGGGAGGATATGCCCCCTTCTCATTTTTGTAAATAGGTTTCCCTCCCGCCCTTAACCTCTCCCGCAATCAACTCCGAAATGGAATTTTGTGCACGTCCTTGAACAAATTTCATTGTGTTCAGCTGTCTCTCTGTCTGTCCCCCATCACAGGACGTGAGCTGTAAAGGATTCAGTGTAGTTGTAATTACTCGGAGCCTTTGTTTCATGACTCTCTGGCCAAATAGTCAGCCTTGTCATGGCGGAATCTATTGCAGAGTCACTTAGGCTTATAGTGCCATTAGCTTTTATGTGAGGACATTTTCAAGCCCCATTTAGAAGCTTTTGTATATATCAATTAATTTTATTTGCTGAAAATTCAACAGAAGTATGTGATTGCATTAAAAAAGCACTGCTTTCTATCAAGATGTAGTACAAATAGTTGTACTCTTAACAGCTCATGATGTGGGAGACTTCTCCTCTCTGATTTGAAGGCGTCTTTAATAATGAAGTGATATTCTGGAAACTCAAGGTTTTTACATCGTGCGCCGTGGATGGTTTAAAAGTTTTTTGTTGCTGCACTACATCAATAGATAAAAACTTACAAGCTCTGAAGTGAACTTCTTCTTCAAGAAGAGTGCATCAAAAATGTTTATCAGCACAGATAATCCTTTTAACAGAGCATTGATCTGCAGGCTTTGATTCTCAAAGTGAATCATGGAGAAGCCCTAAAGGCTCAAATCTCCAAAATATAATGGGTACACACTCCTCTTCAAACTTTACTCAAACTCAGGGGACCGTGAGGTTTCTACAAGATTCAATCTACTGTCTGGTGACCTTCGACTTAACAGTAGAGGAGGAGTATTCTAGAAAGCTCTCATGGCTCGTCAAGTATTTCTTTAAAATCAATAATGGTTATTCATTCTTGAATGTTCTTTTAGCTGCCTGTGTCAGATGATTTTTTCTGATTTTTTTAAAGGGACATTTCAGTGTTTTTGAAGTGGGGTTGTATGAGATTCATGTCACTAGTATTTGTACTAGCCACAATGCTCAGCTCAGCCTCTTTAAAGGCAAGGCAAGGCAAGGCAAGGCAAGGCAAGGCAAGGCAAGGCAAGGCAAGGCGAGGCGAGGCAAGGCAAGGCAAGGCAAGGCAAGGCAAGGCAAGGCAACTTTATTTGTATAGCGCATTTCATACACGAGGGCAACTCAATGTGCTGCATTGCAGAAACTGCATGCAAGCTAGGCTACAGTTTTCTGCAGATTAAATGTTTGAATGTAAACTAAAACCGTATTTATTCAGTCTGGCTTTTATGCAGGGTTTAACAATTGTATTACTTACTTTTACTATTACATTGGTTTGAATGTTGCTTTATTATTTTATTAATTTTTACTGTTTATTTCCTTTTTATTTATCTACTCAATTTAATTGACATTTTTAGCCTTAATTTTATGTCCAACTCTTATCCTTTACCTTTTTAAAATTATTTATTTTAACTATTTATATTCTTAATATTAATTTGATGCTTTAACTTATTTTAATTACACATATTTTATTGTTGTTGGTGTGCATTAGTCTTTTTTAAATCCATTTTTCTTTTTAATGTCTTGTCATTATTTTGTTCTGCTTCTGTCTTCTTTTCAATCACTGTAAAGCACTTTGAATAACATTTGATTTGTATGAAAGGTGCTATACAAATAAAGCTTGATTGATTGATTGAGATGGGGCCAGTACCGCCTTGTAATTTTGAAGACCCTGACCCACTCATCTCGGTTTAGGTGTAACTTCACTGTTCCACCAGAAAGCCTATCCTTATGTGCACTATTTGCAGACGCAACACAGACATGCTCCTTCGCCTGCAGGGCACTAATCGGCTAATCCGATCTAACTGAAGTGCCGAAAAACATCCCAGTAGAACGTACACCTAGACCAACATGAGTGCATGGGTTGGAGTCTTTAAAAATTAGCTAAACTATGTGGCAGAGTCAGCCCCATCTGCTGAAAACTGTACCCTAGCTTGTGTGTTGTTTCTCCCTGGGGTTTCTCATGAAAGGGGTCAAGCTGAGCATTATCCGTTGTGGCGAGTACAATTACTAGTGACATAAGACTCATACAACCCCACTTAAAAAAAACTGGAATATCCCTTTAACATAAGTAATTGCTTACAGTTGCACCAGAGTCTCTTGACTTAAGAAAGGAGTTAGAATTGTCGTCTGTACCTGTGTTTGAAGTGAGCTGGTAGACTTCTTACCTTGCTGCCAGTATCCTGACCTGTCCTTTTACATATTACAACTCAAATATATTACCCATGGTGCACCACTTCAAACCTTTTGCAGGCATTGCATGACGCTACCTTGTCAGTTTTCGCTGGAGAGAAACATCAAATTACCGTTAACTTGCTAGCCTCTGCTGTGCCGGATAAATGTGGACATTGCCTCCACAAAACTCACACCACAACTTTACCACAGTGGGTGATGGTGCTCATGGGAAATGCAGTCTTCATCCCAGAATCACCACAACATGAAAACTCCTCACTGTGCCTTTAAATCGGTGAAGCTTTATGTAATTAAAACAGCAGAAATTAAAAAAAGGACACTATTATAGTTTTTGAAACTACCCTCTACTTTGCTAAAACTTCAGTTAGCTTATCATGCTAACTGAAGTTGCATCCAAATTACCAACTCAAACTGTAAAATGTGTCATTCATCCAACAGACCAACAGTTTTAATAATGTTAGACACCAACAAGATGTTGATAGTTGATTTAAAGGATAAAGAGTGACCTTGGTTTAACATCAAATAAGTTGATTCTTGAAGCATCAGCCTGGAAATCCTAAGTGTGGTTTTATGTTGTACCAAGTCTGCATACCTGTCTGTTCCCTCAGACTGTGACTTTCCACTGAACCATACGAATTTCAAGTTGTTCCTCATCGGGAGTTCAATGTTGCCATTACACAGAAATTGCAGATTAGCAGCACATGACAGTCATTTGTTGGAGGCAGCGTTGAATTAACTGCACTGGTGTCACGGTATCTGAAAGTGCATTAAACACTACAGAGCTTTGTGATGGAAGCAGCGGGGGCACTTTAGGATCTCTCTGGGGCTAATTGATCATAACAATCTCCAGCGTTCCTGCAGCCTGTGAGCCAGATCTGGATTGCTTCTGCTTCTTATTTCTGGAGCTGCGAAACATCCCAGATTGTCCTTGATTGACTGACAGAGGAAGAACAAGCCCTCTATGGTAGTGGAAGTAAGGGCAACATGCATGCATTATGCATTTCTCTCTGTGTTGATGCCTTGGGTATTCAAATTGTGTTTGCGGGGAAGAGGAAACCAAATCAGGGCTGTGCATAAACTCTCTTTGATTGACTGTTGATGAATTCTTCAGAGATCACTGGAGGTAAACTACTGTATAATGGAGAGGTTTGATATTGACAGCTATCCAATAAAATTCATTCCTGAATCCGGAATTCCCTCTAGGTGGATAAACAAGGATTTCCACTTAGCGCCATGCTAATTAAATAAATAAAAGTCATAACAACATTGGCTTTCTTTTGTAGCCATACAGCCGCCGTGCTGTGTGTCTGTTCAGGCTCCTTTCTTCCTCTGAGTGTGTCTGGATGTGTGCTTTACAATGAAATATTCATTACTCTCTGGTATTTCCACATCTGATTTACCCCGGCATTTCCACTGAAATCTGAATCTTAATACCCGTGTCAGGAATTTATTGGTTTTACATTTAAAACACACTGTGGGGCTTGTTCCCCTGAGTGGAATTCTATTTTGTGATTTATGAAGATAAGAAGTGAACACAGAGGAACTAATTTCCAGCATCTGGAACTCCTGGGAGTGACATTTCATCGGGGACTGGCGCAGACTAAAAGCACAGCTCTGTTTTTTTTGACTGTTTTGGTTGAATGATGATGGAAGTGAAATGTTGAAAAATACAGGAGGAGGCTGGCTTTCACTTGCATTTATATTGGTGGCCTGAAATGACAAAACTACAGTAAAACAAACGACATTCCCCCCCCTTCCTGATTTCTCATGTAATTGCAGATTTTTCACACTTAAAGCTGGGGTTGGTAATCAGATTTAGATACAACTTTTTGTTATACTGGTTAAAATGATCTTTATGTCCTGATGGTAATCAATACATGATGTGTTCTTAAAAAAGAGTGAAGAAAAGCTGCTATCTACAGCCGGAGTAAACCTGGGAAAACACCAACCAATCACCGTTTTTTGGGTGCCAAAATTTTAAACCATTCAAATCCCGTCCTGCCGTTCTGCCCTCCTCCTGCGTGTACATTTCTCCGGCGTGCACTCCGAGTCCCCGTCTCCTGCTTCTTCTTCCCCTGACTCTATTTACTGCCCCTCTCGCTCGACCTCGGGCCTGTCCCCTCTGACCTGATGAGGTGCTTTGCTCAGGACTGTAGTCCGGATCAGAGTCTAAAAAGCTCTCACCACGGGGGCTCTGACAAGCAGAAGAATGAATGACATTTAGTAAGTCCTACAGAAAATGTAGATGTATTGTAGCGTCCGTCTGGACGCTGTAGTGATGACGAGCCGATTCGTGAACACGTTGATCTTTAATAACCGGTCACTGTCGGCCGTGATCACGACAACCAACAAAACAACAATCAATGTTTGAAAGAATGAAAAACTTCTCTTGTCTCTCCTCTCTCCAGCTCACACACTCTACACCTCTCCTGATGCCTTCACTGACTGTCAACACTGTAGGAATTAAGAGCATCTACACTGAACACGTTCAACAAACAGTAGAGCTGTTACAGTATTATATATGTGTTATAACTTTTCTCCTGATATCGTGTCACTGGTACAACTGGATAATGCTAGAATGACAGTTGTGAGTACTAACAGCAGCCATGTTTGTTTGTGTTTTTAACTTTCACTATGAGAATGTTTTGGTGAGGACCGGTTTTGAAACTACAGTCCTCATTTTTCTTCATTTATTCTATTTTGAAGTTGTTTTTATGTACAGCACTTTGTGTTACAATGTCATTGTATGAAAAGCGCTTTATGAATAAAGTCTGATTGATTGATTGATTGATTGATTGATTGATTGATTGATTGATTGATTGATTGATTGATTGATTGATTGATAGTGCATGTTGGAGAAATGTAAGGAGGTGGGCAGAACGGCAGGACGCGATCTGATTGGTTTCATAAATTGGACCCTAATGACAGTGATTGGTTGGTGTTTTCCCAGGTTTACTCCGGCTGTAGATAGCAGCTTTTCTTCACTCTTTTTTAAGAACACATTATGTATTGATTACCATCAGGACATAAAGATCATTTTAACAGTATAACAAAAGTGTATCTAAATCTGACTACCAACCCCAGCTTTAATAGATGGAACCATGAATTCTGTTCTCTACCAGATAATCCTGAAGGAGAATGTCCGGCCATCAGTTTGAGAACTCATGCTTAAGTGCACTTGGGTTGTGCTGCAGGACAATGATCCAAAACACAACAGCAAGTCCACTTCTGAATGGCTTAAAAAAAATACAATGAAGGTTTTGGAGTGGCCTAGTCAAAGTCCTGACTTGAATCCAATTGAGATGCTGTGGTATGACCTTAAACAGTATGTTTATGCTTGAAAACCCTCCAGTGTGGCTGAATTAAATCAATTCTGTAAAGAAGAGTGAGCCAAAATTCTTCCAGAGGGATGTAAAGGACTCGTCGCCAGTTATCCCATATGCTTGATTGCAGTTATATCCTCCAAGGGTGGGACAACCAGTTATGAGATTTAGGGGGCAATTACTTTTTCACATAGGGTCAGGTCGGTTTGGATAACTTTTGTGTGAAAAATATGCAAAAATATAAGAAATCAGGAAGGGAGCAAGTACTTGTTTGTTCCGTCTGTGCAGAAGAACAGCCCATGAAAACGCTCTTTCTCGTGTTGTTTAGTTGCCAAGCAGAAAGTATATTTTTATTGTCGTCTTCGCCGCAGAGCGAGCTCAAACAGACTGAATGAACTGCAGGACTCACTGTCACTTTAGTTATACTCTATTAAAAGAATTTGAAAAAAGAAAAAAAAGCTCAACATAACATGACAGCTATTGTTATTTCATCAGGCCTTGTTGACATCCATGCGAGACTTGCTTATTGTTCCCATGAACGTGTGAGAAATAGTGCTGCTGCTGGGTAATCTGATGAAAGCCTGAAGTAACTGTGTGACTGTCATTCATACAGAGGTGTATCTATGTTGAATTAGCTTGTGAGTGAAAGGTGTTTGCTAAGCTGCCACTCCAACAAAGGTAAGAAAAATTCAATTCCTTTTTTTAGTAAAGGTGCAATAACAATCATATCACCATTAAATACTCGAACACAGCTTGGAAGCAGTTTGTGTTCTACCAGACCGTGGACAAAGTGCTGAGTCATGGAATTTAAACACAATAAATCAGAATAATTGACATCAACACAACTTCCTAATTGAGATCTGTTATCACATTCACATATTTCACACTAAAAATAGGTGAGGACAAACATATCAAGAGTGTAGGACAGTTGGGAAAGAGTCTGAAAGAGAGTTAGCTATGCAAATGTTACCTACTGAGGCTGGTTAGCCTGTTTCTAGATTAGCATTTGCAGAAGTTGAAAAAGACACCTGATGATTGGCGGTGTTTTTTAGTATTACAGTGAATTAGGACTTTAATGCTTTAGGTCTGAGTTTTATAAATTAGTCCAGCTGATGTAAAGATGTTGGGTACTTTTGGTATATCAGAGTGCAGGTAAAGCTACAGTATATAGTAAGTACAATCAAAACACGCAGCACTGACTAATTGGTTTGTTAACATATTCATCTTAATGTGTTTGAATTTTACATTTAAGTCTGAAAATAAATATTAGAGTGACCAAGTCAGCTCAGTTGGTAGAGCAGGCGCCCCATGTATAGACGCCACAGTTCTAGCCACACTGCTCACATGATCAGTACTAGGGATGCACCCATCCTACTTTTTAGGACCCGATGCCGATACTGAACCGATCCGATCCCTGTATTGATTTAACAATCTCTATTCCTCCACCCTTTCTCCGCAGGGTGGCTGGGCTCAGCCTTAGAGATAGGGTCAGGAGCTCAGACATCCGGGAGAGGCTCAAAGTAGAGCCGCTGCTCCTCCGGATCGAGAAGAGCCAGATGAGGTGGTTCGGGCATCTGGTTAGGATGCCTCCCGGGCGTCTCCCTGGGGAGGTGTTTCGGGCATGTCCGACTGGGAGGAGGCCACGGGGAAGGCCCAGGACACGCTGGCGAGACTATGTCTCTCAGCTGGCCTGGGAGCGCCTCGGTATCCTCCCAGAAGAGCTGGTGGAAGTGGCCGGGGAGAGGAGTGTCTGGGCTTCCCTGCTGAGGCTGCTGCCCCCGCGACCCGGACCTGGATAAGCGGAAGAATATGGATGGATGGATGGATATTCCTTAATGTGAGGATAAAACTAAGAATCATGTTTTGGCAACTTCAGGCTTTTCTGACTTTGAAAACCACAATAAAATGAATATTTTTGATCTGACAGTATCATTATTCAAGAGATTATAAATGTGTACCAGCAGTTTGTTGAGTTAATTTTCATAACCAACAGATATTACAATTCATCTTTAAACATCAGCAGTGGATAAGACAAATTAAATATTCTGTATAGAAAAACCCACAGAAGTACAGTGTACCTTTGGCAGGGAGGAGGGCTATTAAAATCATTGAATACATTATTACTCTGAACCCTAATCTTAATATTTTCTGAACCGCCGTGTTAGAAAAAATTCACCCCAGTAGTGTGTGCCAATAAAGAAATGAGCTATCCAGACTTAAACCGTATTTTGAACCAGGCTGTAAACATGTTTATTTCTGCTGTAAAGATCGCCTTTTTTAATTGGTGTGTATGTGGTTTCCGGTGTTTCTGCAGCCAGCCTCAAGTGGACACTCGAGGAACTGCAGTTTTTAATACTAAAGCATTGGCTTCAATTCTCGTAGCCGGAGGTTGCTGCTTGGTAATCACACAGAAACAAACTGGTAATTTCTATGAAACAAACATGTAATCCAAATATTATCACAGAAAGAAAAGATCTGGGGGCGCTGGTGGCCTAGTGGTCTAAGCGTCCCATGTATAGAGGCTGTGCAGTCATGGCCAAAAGTTTTGAGAATGACACAAGTATTAATTTTCACAAAGTCTGCTGTTTCAGTTTTTATAATGGCAATTTGCATATACTCCAGAATGTTATGAGGAGTGATCAGCTCAACTGCAATTAATTGCAAAGTCCCTCTTTGCCTTGAAAATGAACTTTATCACCAAAAACACATTTCCACTGCATTTCAGCCCTGCCACAGAAGGACCAGCTAACATCATTTCAATGACACACAGGTGTCACACACATTAACACAGGTGTGGGTGTTGATGAGGACAAGGCTGGCGATCAATCTGTCATGATTGAGTGACTGGACACTTTAAAAGGAAGATGGTGCATGACACCATTGTTCCTCATCTGTTAGCCATGGTTACCTGCAAGGAAACACGTGCAGCCATCATTGCATTGCACAAAAAGGGCCTTACAGGGAAGTTTATAGCAGAGAGTAAGATCGCACCTCAGTCAACCGTCTATCGAATTATCAAGAACTTCAAGGAGAGAGGTTCAATTGTTGCCGAACAGGCTCCAGGGCGCCCAAGAAAGTCCAGCAAGCGCCAGGACCGTCTCCTGAAGGTGTTACAGCTGCGGGATCTGCCCAGCTTTACCCTTACTGCTTCCCTTCTCCGCGTCTGATATTGTGACAATATCAATCAGCACCAGTGTCATTATTTTGATGTCTTTATTTGCAGCTCAAACCAAACAGTGCAAAAAAAATAATAATAATGGCGGCCCTCTTGTGTCCACTTGAGGCTGGCTGTGAAAGCCAAGGAAGCCCCATTAGACATCGTATTAAAATGCCAGCTTTCATGCTCACAGCCTAGTTCAAGCAACTGGTTTTGCTCTCCGTACCTCACTTCTTGGGCTTCATAAAGTCTCAGACACCAATAAGTGATGTCATTTAGTCTATGCCTTTGTTTTAAACATGGGCTATGGTTCAAATGCACTGAAGTATGCAAGTATACCCTACAGCTTAACTAAAGGCCTCTGCATGTTTACACTGAAAGAGTCCCAAAAATCATTACACTGGAATTGAAAGTCATTTAGTTGCAGGGTTCAGCGTCCTCAAGATGAGTTTCCCGTTCCTGCCTAATTAAAAGAGTTTTTACTTTGTGATTAATTTTTAAACTCATCCAGATAATGCGAAAATCCCCATGCCACAGTAAACAAAGATGGCGTAAGCAAACACCTTGAGTCTTATTTGTCAAATTGAGTGCAACCCCACCCTCCTATCCAAATGTAAATAAATAAATAAACAATCAATGCCACACACAGGGAGGGGGGCTCCGGGATCAACATGCCACCGCGGCAGCTCCAAGCCCTCCGAGGTAAGACATGACACCACAGTCACTTCCTTACATGTTAATTAGTGCATGAAATTTCACACAGCACAATAACCAGAAGCCAGGCAAGTGTTAGATTGCTTTGTTGTTGCATCAGTATGATGCAGAGGTTGCTCTGTATCTCTCTCTGTGTGTGCTGTTTATTCATTAATTTATGTAGTAGTTCCTCTGATCCCGTTTCAGAGAGAATACAAAGACCTTGTCCTCTGTAGTGCACTGGATCTGAGTCACTTTAAACACAGGGTCTTTAGTCAGTCAACCTTTTAAACACTGTTTGGGTTTTTGTGTATCTGCAGCTCTTTACTGGGGGTCTAATAAATACGGGTGCATCATGATTTGTGATAGTTGCAGACTTTCTGATCTTGCATTGAAGTTGCATGTAAAAATCCAGCATTTAATTCATGAAATAAGCATCCTAGAGTGAGATTGAGTCCTGATAGAGGGGCTGGTATAATCCTGTTAGCATGCAAATACAACTATCTGTAAAGAAATGTCACATGTTGTTTGTTTTCACCACATTTTCTTTCTCTAGACATGTAAATTATATGTTTCTTTTGTCACGCAGAGTGGTGAAAGGAGGGCTGTAATTTGTGTAAGGGTTTGATTACATTATAAGCTGAGATTTCAGAGGTTTACGCAGCTGTATTCAGTCATCTATCAATCAGGAACCCTCAGAAGAATGAAGAGATTTCAGCGGTAATTCATTATTTACAGGAGGTAATGAGATAATACCCATACTGTGTCGTATGCATTCAACATTTCCTCCCCCTTTTCTTTGTCTTCCTGCCTCTTTGAGACGCAGAAACAAACATGTAATCACACAGAAACAAACCTGTAATTACTAATAAACAAATATGTGATCCAAATATTGTCCCAGAGAAGTTAAAATCAAAACCTTTATTTATTCTTGAAAAAGACACTGAGGTTTGAGACACAGTGGTCAGATCAGAGACTTACATTCTGCAAAAGAGGGAATATATCAACTTCAAAGTCTGTTGGAGGGTATTCCATGATTTAGGGGCATCGATGAAAAATGCTGATCGATCCAGTTCAGTGTTAACTCGAGGGGCTTTCTGAACGAGCCAATCAGAAGGATGTCATGTAGGATCTATAATTCCATTCCAACAAGTCTGTAATGTAGGTGGGAAGGTTTCCAGCAAGGGCTTTAAAGATATACAAAAGCCAGTGTTTGTTTCTCCTCTGCTCAAGAGAGGGCCAACCAACCTTCTCATACAGGGCACAGTGATGGGTGTCATATCTGTCACCAGTTATGAATCTGAGGGAACAGAGTCCAAGGGTTTTAAGCTGCAGCATGTCTATAAATTATATCACCATGATCTAAAACAGATAAAAACACTGCTTCAACAACTCTCTTTCTACAAGACAGTGGGAAGCTGGATTGTATAAATAATAAACGTAGTATCCTTGACGTCACCCATGTGTTCCTGAGCGCTGTTTTGAGGCCAATAGATGGTGGCAGCCATAATGGAAATGCTGAGCTCATCCAAAAAAAGTGTGACGTAAAGAGGCTGGGTTTGAGCCTCCTAGCCAACAGCTACGTGTTCCCGCCTGTCAATCAAGTCAGTCATGTCCTTATTTGGGCAAAAACCCCTAATCTTAATATTTTCTGAACCGCCGTGTTAGAAAAAAATTCACCCCAGTACAGTGTGTGCCAATAAAGAAATGAGCTATCCAGACTTTGAACCAGGCTGTAAACATGTTTATTTCTGCTGTAAAGATCGCCTTTTTTTAAATTGGTGTGTATGTGGTTTCCGGTGTTTCTGCAGTCAGCCTCAAGTGGACACTCGAGGAACTGCAGTTTTTAATACTTCTGCATTGGCTTCAATTCTCATAGCCGGGGGTTGAAAAAATCTGGGGGCGCTGGTGGCCTAGTGGTCTAAGCGTCCCATGTATAGAGGCTGTAGTCCTCATTGCAGAGGTCGCCGGTTCGACTGTGTTACGGCTATCACCTTCTGCAGGAGCCTCTTGATTGAGGCAACGAGGTTCACCTGGCTGTGGGCCTTAAAGTTTGCTGCTTCCTGCAGTCAGTGGGAGGCAGTTGAGTTGGGGACTGCTGTCTGGATTTGTGTTTGTGTTTTTGTTGTGTTGTGTCCTGTCAGAATGTAGTTTATCTATGTTGAATTGTTTAACCCTTTTTGTGGCTTTTACATTAAATTCCCTTATGTTATTGTTGTTATTATTGTTAGCCCCACAGGGCCGGGGCGTAACAGACTGCATGTCATCCCCCACTCTCTACTCCCCACATTTCCTGTCTCT
The DNA here is from genome assembly GCF_009762535.1 of Notolabrus celidotus. Classification (NCBI taxonomy): domain Eukaryota; kingdom Metazoa; phylum Chordata; class Actinopteri; order Labriformes; family Labridae; genus Notolabrus; species Notolabrus celidotus. The sequence continues at coordinate 28,870,717 of NC_048288.1, forward strand.
CTTCAGCTGTCCTGCCAATAAAGGCAAAAAAAAGCCCCAAAATAAACCTTTAAATAATCTATATAAATGAAAGTGAAACGTATTGGTCGCATATAAACGTGTCCCAAACAGCAGTCAGTGGGAAACCTGCAATAAGGGGAGGATGGAGATTACCCCAAAAAGCATCAAGAAATCCAAATCAGAGTATCACAGCACTTGCAGAATTAAAACACCATCCACACCAAAGATATCACCAAAGATTAAAGTCAAACTATTCCCAAGGATGTTCTTTGCACAACAAAGTTGCCCTTAAAAATGAAATATTTCACACAAAATAATCTCCCACGCTAAAATGCCACCTGAGCTCACACCGTCCCTGACGTGGGCAAACTGTGAAGCAAATTGATTACATTGTGTAAATGTGAGATGGGGCTCCGTCTTAAGACTTGTGCGACAAAATGTAAATGGAAAAAAACAAGTATGCGAGCGGCTATCAGACAAGGATGCATGGTGACCTTTTGATGGGAGGAAGTGAAGGCTAAAGAGACTTAATCAAATGGAACCCTCCCTGCCACAGCGTGCTTTGACAGGTGCTGTGCATGAGCAGTGAACCAAACTATGAAACCTGCTAAATGATTAATAATAGCCTGTAGCTCTATGTGTGATGAGGCTAGAGGGAATGCTTATTGGCAATTTCTCCGCTGTCTATTTCTCTTTCACACACACACTGACACACACAATCCCCAAAACAAAGACCTTTGGACTTCCACAACTTGCACCACCTGCAGTGTGTGAGCTTGTATTAGCTGCCAATGGCCGAGCCAGACCTCCCCCCACCCCTTCTCTGCAATGCAAACTCAAAGCGCTTCTGGCCACACAGCACATCTGCTCATCCCACCCCTGAGAATCATCCGTTGCTCATGTGCAATTAGGGATCAGAGATCTCAGATCAGAATGCCACATGAATAAAACCCCCATGTTTTGATCAGTGCAGTTAGAGAGGTGCGAGTGGGTGGGCGGGTGCATGAAAAGCATCGCACGTATTTTCAGAGCTTGAAAAACGCGCCTCACAATAAATATGGATTTGCGACGCTGCCCTCTCGTATAATGTTCCTGCACTGAAATGTGAATACTCCTGTGTCAAAGCATAAACTTGCTTTGCTTCCTAGTGCAACACAATTCATCCCTGTTGTCATGCCACACTACAACCCTGCATCCATCATACCCTATAACGCAACACAAGGTCATTCCATAATGAAGGAATCTCTTTAACTGCGTGCATTTTGTGGACTGCAGGAGAGCGCGCGCCTATAAAGTTTGATCGTAAGTGTGTGTGCACATGCGATGTGTGAATATGTTTTTGTACGGGCGGCTTGTACCTTTTATGCTGCCAGAGAGGGAGCATTTTCATTCCGCTCAGAGAGCAAAAAGCCTGAGGGAAATCAAAGTAAGCATTTCCTCCATTCTAAAGCACCACCTTTAATAGGTACAACGCCACCCAAGCATTCAGCCCTGTCCTTTGGACTGTGAACACATATCATGGCCTAAACTGCCAATCAGTTCCTAAAGGTGTGTTATAAAATTCACTTTAATCATGCGGCTCGCTCTGCACTCGCGTTGTATTAAAAGCAGGGAGAAATGTTCGACATATACCTCACATCAGAGCAATGTAAACTCTGGATCTGTTTCACCATTAACCTAAAAAGCGTCTGTTTGTTTACAACGAGTCATGATGGTGCAAATTAGAAAAACTCACTGCTGCCGTGTTCCCTTTGTAGCTCCTGTCAGATGTTAAAGCTTCATAAATCATTACGCACATTATGAGCTAAGTGAGGTAGACCCTACAAGACCAGTTAAGTAGCATGGTGATTTACTACACTACCTTTAAGGACAGGTTACCCAACTTTAAAAAATGAACAGACCCACTTTGCTACACTCATTGCACTCCCCCTGTCCCGGGGGGAGCGGTGCATGGTGTGCAGCTTTGTAAAAGAGCACATTAATAAGGGAAGAGCTTGTTCCTCCATGTCGTTTAAGTGTTTCTGGAGGGCATCCGCCGTGTCCTCCACGCTCTTTGGGGTTGGAGGTAGGGGATGGTGATGGGATGTGTCCCATTTCTTAATGGATACTGCACACATCAGGATTCCCTCCAAGGGTCATATGTGTGTTGTTGTTGTTTTTTCTTTTTATCTTGGCTGGTGCTGTGCATGTTTCTTCCTGGAGACAATAAATAAATATTTTAAAAGCAATGTTTTGTTACATAAAAATTGTAAGATGCAATTTTAAATGAGTAGTAATGGTTTAAAGGTGCAGTGAGACAGATATCACCTCTGCATGAACTGCACTGTCATACACTTTGTAGGTATTGAGCATGCTTTCACAATGTCAAGATGCTGAGCAACAATGTGTCATGGCCGTTTTGACATGTCCACCTTCTTAATTGAACATGTAAGCTTGCACAAAGTGAAACTGAGGAAATCCATTTATTTAAGAGTTAATATTGCAGTGCAAGTACTATTATTTCTCCAATGTTATTCAGTATGTCAGCCATGTTGAAAAAAATCACAGTAAATCCTTACCTCTTATCTTGTGCGCACAAGATAACAACTTAAAACCTTGTTCCCACAGGATATGAACTTGCAAGCTCAGTATAATTATCTCATAAGAACAAGTTATCTTGTGCACTCAAGATCGTAACAAGATATTGTCTTTTGCACACAAGTTTTAATCTTGTTCACACACGATATACTTAAAACCTTGTTCCCAAGGGATATGAAGTTGCAATCACAATATAATTATCTGAACAAGTTATCATCTTGTGCGCTCAAGATCATAACAAGATATCGCCTTGTGCACACAAGTTAATATCTTGTGCACACAAGATACACTTAAAGACTTGTCCCCACAGGATATAAACTACTTGAGAGCATAATATAACTATCCCATGGGAACAAGTTATTATCTTGTGTGCTCAAGATCGTAACAGGATATCATCTTGTGCACACAAGTTAATATCTTGTGCACACAAGTTAATATCTTGTGCGCACAAGATAACAACTTAAAACCTTGTTCCCACAGGATATGAACTTGCAAGCTCAGTATAATTATCTCATAAGAACAAGTTATCTTGTGCACTCAAGATCGTAACAAGATATTGTCTTTTGCACACAAGTTTTAATCTTGTTCACACACGATATACTTAAAACCTTGTTCCCAAGGGATATGAAGTTGCAATCACAATATAATTATCTGAACAAGTTATCATCTTGTGCGCTCAAGATCATAACAAGATATCGCCTTGTGCACACAAGTTAATATCTTGTGCACGCAAGATACACTTAAAGACTTGTCCCCACAGGATATAAACTACTTGAGAGCATAATATAACTATCCCATGGGAACAAGTTATTATCTTGTGTGCTCAAGATCGTAACAGGATATCATCTTGTGCACACAAGTTAATATCTTGTGCACACAAGTTAATATCTTGTGCGCACAAGATTCACTTAAAACCTTGTTCCCAAGGGATATGAAGTTGCAATCACAATCTAATTATCTCATGGGAATAGGTTATTATCTTGTGTGCTCCAGACCTTAACAAGATATTGTCTTGTTCACAGAAGTTAATATCTTGTGCACACATGGTATACTTAAAACCTTTTCCCAAAGGATATGAACTTGCAATCACAATATAATTATCTCATGAGAACATGTTATTATCTTGTGCACCCAAGATCGTAGCAATATATCGTCATGTGCACACAACTTAATATCTTGTCCGCACAAGATACACTTGAAACCTTGTTCCCACAGCATATATATATATGTCTGAGCACAATGTAATTATCTCTTGGGAACAAGTTATCTTGTGTGCTCAAGATCGTAACAAGATATTGTCTTTTGCACACAAGTTAATATCTTGTGCACACAAGATACACTTAGAGACTTGTCCCATCAGGAAATGAACATGCAAGCAAAATATAATTATCTAATGAGAACAAGTTATCTTGTGCAATCAAGATCATAACAAGATATTGTCTTGTGCACACAAGTTAATATCCTGTGCACACACGGTACACTTAAAACCTTGTTCCCACAGGATATGAAGTTGCAATGCCAATATAATTATCTCATGAGAACAAGTTATTATCTTGTGCCCTCAAGATAGTAATAAGATAGTATCTTGTGCACACAAGTTAATATCTTGTGCGCACAAGATTCACTTAAAACCTTGTTCCCAAGGGATATGAAGTTGCAATCACAATCTAATTATCTCATGGGAACAGGTTATTATCTTGTGTGCTCAATCGTAACAGGATATTGTCGTGTGCACACAAGTTGATATCTTGTGCACACAATTTACAAAAATGTTACCTTTTGGGACTTCTAATTGTATCAGTCAATCTCATCCATAGCCTAACGATAAAATTAAATCCACCTTCCATCAATCTTTATTGACCAACACTGCACCATCTTGTCTTGATTGGATTCCATTTTAATTTTATTGGCATGGTTTTAGGCAATCTTCCAACTTAAAAACTATTATTTAAAAGGCTATTGAGTTTTTTTTTTTTGCTGCTGCTGCTGCTGGAACTAAATTAGTTAATTTTCTTCAGTAAGACTTCTTCTTTCATCCCATAATTTTCTCTTGTTCACTTAATAAAAGTAGTCTTGGATTTAAACCCACAAAGCCTAAATGACTCCCCTCATTAGTGCAGGGCTTCTGCACACCAATACAAATCTGTTGAGCAGCAGTTTAACTAAGATACCTTGACTTTAGCAAAACTGAAACCAATTTCCCCTCCTGGTTTCATTGGGGTTAATAGTGTCCAGACACAGCAGCCATTAAATTAATTAAAGCAAAAATAGAGCTCCCACATAACAGAGATGGATGGGGCTCTCGCGAAGATATTTACAGGTAACTTAATTACATTCACCAAATAAAACACATCTAGGTCACAAAGAGGAGAATTCTAAATAGGCAATTAAGCCGGTGGTAAGAGCCTTAATAAGGCAAGCAAAGTACATAAAATGAGGGGAAGTAAGTGAGTGTCAGTGCAAACGACTTTGCCTAACACTATTCATCATGGGACTAAGTGGTAAGATGGTGTCGGGCTTCTAAATTCTAACAGCATTAATCCCAGATAGCAAGGCTCATACCAGCCAGTATCAATAATGGCAACAATAACTCATCCATCTGGAAGTCATCCAAACTCTGACTGGTTAATTATGCTTCCCTCATGAATATGCCTTCCGGTTTTTAACAGTAGGAGAAGAAGAAGAACATGGCAGGGGGATAGAGAGAGACGAAGCGAGGGAACAATGGAGCGGTCTCCCATTTAAATAGCTTTTGTTAGCCAGTTCAGATGCATCTGCCTGTTATGTGTGCTTGATCATAGTGACACCAGCTTCAGGGACTGTGCCTCATCCCAGCTGGTGGACGTCAAGGGACCTTGAGCATCTGCAAACATGACAAGAAGTCATTTATTAGACAGCAACCTTGACCAGCTTTATTGTCCCCAAACTTGAAATTGTCATTTCTGAAGGAAAATTGCTTGATCTCTTTGGTCTGGTATGAATAGATTTCAATAAAGTGGGTGAAGGACGGTGTGAGGCCTGGTGGCCTCCATTACTGAATTTACTGCATAGTGCAAGCTGTTCTTTCAGACGCATCTCAATATTAATGAATATCTGCTGATAAGTAGGAGAGAGTGTTTCAGCTCATAAAGAATGTTTATGTCACCACTTTGCAGTCAGAAACATTGAGTCAGTTAATGAAGTGCAACTTATTTAACTTCTGTACTTTGATTTATGTGCTTCTCTTTATTTCAAAAGACGATCAGACTGTTTTTACTCTGGTTAAATTCAGTGGAACAGTCTGCCTCTGAATATAAGATATGCTCTTTACTTAAAACGCACCTCTTTGCATTGGCTTATAATAACTTTTGAGACAGACATCCAACATTTTATTTTGCTTTTATTTATTTCTTGTGTGATCTATTGTGTTTTTATCATCTATTCTTTTTAATTACCATTTGTTTTTACTGATTGAATTTTTAAGCTTGTACAGCACTTTGGCCAACTGCGGTTGTTTTTTTTTTAAATGCTATATAAATAAAGTTTGACTTGACTTGGTTCACTTAAATAACAGGACATGCAAAGTTAAGATCATGGAAACAAGAAATGTTAACCACAAAAACAAATTGAAACCAAGCGGCAACCTCCGGATGCAAGAATTGAAGTCAATGCGGAAGTGTTAAAAAATGCAGTTCCTCGAGTGTCCACTTGAGGCTGGCTCCGGAAGAACCGGAAGCCACAAACGCCCATTCAAAAAGCCGATCTTAACGGCAGAAATAAACATGTTTATTATGTTATGTCCTGGTACCAAGTGGCAACCTCTGATCTAAAAATATGAGTCCAATGCAGAAGTGTTAAAAGCTGCAGTTCACCGAGGATCCACTTGAGGCTGGCTCTGGAAGTACAGGAAGTCACACACACATGAATGGGAAAAAGCTTATCTTTACAGCAGAAATAAACATGTTTACAGCCTGGTATAAAAGACGAGTGTAGTCTGGATAGCTCATTTCTCGATGTCCTCTCAGTGTGAGGGGGGTGAATTTTTTTCTGACGCGGCAATTTCGAAGATATTGAGATTACGAGTCTTCCGATGAGAGGAACAGCTTCCTGCGGGAACACTGCAGCTGTTGGCTTGGAGGCTCAAACTCCGCCTCTTAACGTCACACTGGCTCGACAGAAGCAATATGGCTGCCACCGTCGATTGGTTTCAAAACAGCGCTTCAGAAACAGATGGGTGATGTCACGGATACTACGTCCATATTTTATACAGTCTATGCCTGGTAAAAAAAACGAGTGTAGTCTGGATAGCTCCTTTCTTGATTAGCACACACTGTACGGGGGGTGATTTTTTTCATAACACTGTAGCTGTTGGCTAGGAGGCTCAAAGCCCGCCTTTTTACCTCACCCTAGATAGATAGCATTTAGGTTAACTTCAGAATCTCCAATATGGTTCCTTCTGACGATGGCTTCAAAACAGCGCTTCAGAAACAGGTGGGTGACGTCACAGATACTACATCCATTATCTATACAGTCTATGCCTGGTAAAAAAACGAGTGTAGTCTGGATAGCTCCTTTCTTGATTGGCACACACTGTACGGGGGGTGAATTTTTTCATAACACTGTAGCTGTTGGCTAGGAGGCTCAAAGCCCGCCTTTTTACCTCACCCTAGATAGATAGCATTTAGGTTAACTTCAGCATCTCCAATATGGTTCCTTCTGACGATGGCTTCAAAACAGCGCTTCAGAAACAGGTGGGTGACGTCATGGATACTACGTCCATTATCTATACAGTCTATGATTTAAATGCATAAATATAAGTACTTGGGATACACTTATTTTTCTCATTCAGTTATTTCTGCGACTCAAACCTCCATCATACTTTGGCAACTTTGCAAAGCACAGCCCTTTCCCCTCCTCACACAGTGTTCTTTTACAGAGTGATATTTCTGCTGTCTATATTGTTTCCCCGGTGAAAGAGAGTTGTCTTCCACCTCTGCAACTACCTCCAAACACTGACCCCCTGTGATTTTCCAAATAAACCCTCAGCAATATAAAATGCCACACCACAACTGGCATTCACAGCAAACAGACTTAACACAGCCTCTCATCTTTTTTTTTTTTTTCTCTGCCTCTTGTTCCTCTCGCAGACATAAGCCCAGCTGGCAGAGGCTGGCTCACCTCCACAAGAAGTTTTTCCTTGAGAGAACTCACTACCCTAACCTAATTCTATCCTTTAAGATGAGTATCCCCCTTACCTTAATCCCCTGTTGGAATAGCTAAAGGTTTCTGTTCCAAAAGTTTCATCCCTCAGGATTGGATCTCCAAATTTTTGTCCCGAGCACTGACTAAATTAGGAGACAGACTCCCTCTTGCACTCCAATAGAGGAGTTTTCAGAACTCCAAAGTACTGCTACCAACTCACTGGATGGCACACGGCAGTAGAGGGAGCATACGCTGAATATTGCACTCTAAGAAAACAATATAACTTTCCCAATAATGGTGAACCATTAAGAATAATCCTCTTTCCACTTGACTTATCCTGCCCCTTAGTGCTTTACTTATGGCACATTATTGTATCTATGACTGATATGTTCTTTGTTTCGCTTGGATGAGCAATGATAACCGCAGAGCTGCACTACAACTAACCTTTCGTAAAGGTCAGATAAAATAATGAAAGAGGTTCAACCATGACTTAATGGAAATGGGTGTACAGATCCTGTTGGCGAGGTGCAAGAATGGCGTCATTAACCCCTGCCTCTGTCTCATGCTCCCTATCTTGGAGTATTCTTAGCATTTGGCAGATATCTCGGCGTACAAGACCTTTAATCAGGCCGTTCCTTGATTACCTTGAAGCTATAATACCTGGAGAGACAGAGAATGTGTTTTGTGCAATGGTACCAAAGGTAAGTGGAAGGACAATCGCACACCTTTTTCTACTTCTAACAAAGACACTGAAGAATTCCCCATTGTTCCTTTTGGCTCAAATTAAAAAGCGACATTGACATTTACAGCTCCATGAACTCTAGTTAAAGTCCGTTTGTCCCCTAATCCTGAATAAAAGAACATCCTCACACACTCCGAGCCCAAGGTCAGTTTCCTTCCCACTGGAGTGCGTCAGCATTAAGTGGGTACACATCTGAATATCTTGTAATTATTGGCACTATCCAAGCTTGGCCATCATTATCCTCTGCTAATTCAATTATGTTGACACATTTGGATGACACTGTTGTATGACTTCTGAAGGAGACTGTGATTTTAGCATTTGTTGGAAGATGTAATTGCATTGACACGCCACACAATGAGAGGTCATTCACTATTCAGATCAAATATTTGACTGTTAAAGCTCAAATACATTTGATGTAACATGTAAATGACTTAATGAGCATGGGGGAGTAATGCTTTCAGTGCGGCTCTCAGTGAATGGAAGCATTTTGGAGACTTGGTCCTTTTTTTTAACACTATTGTTAGTTTTTCATAAAATTGATTGTTTGATACTAAAGATACAGTCCAAAATGCCTTCTTATGTTACTATATATATATTTTTGAGTTATATTTTTGGCCTTTTTGCCTTTATTTGATAGGACAGCTGCAGAGGGACAGGAAATGTGGGGAGTAGAGAGTGGGGGAAGACATGCAGGAAGTGGTCGACTGGTCGGGAATCGAACCGGTGACCCTTGCGACGAGGACTGTAGCCTCTGTACGTCTTAGCCTCAACATGTCTTCTTATAAACAGTTATATAAACATAGATGTGCTGAATTATACTCATTTAACATTTTCTAAGTGGATCAGCGACTGCAAAGACAAGGAATAATACAAATTAGGGCATATTTTGAGTTAGCATGTTACATCAATGCTAACTTTTTAGTGATTGACACCAATGTCACAGCATGCAACCATTTTTAATTGACTTTGCAGATAATAAGCAAAATAACATTTTCATTAGCTAAATATTTACACCTTTTGGCCAATAACACCTGAGTCACAACTAATATTCATAAGCTACCGATTGCTAGCTGACATCACTGTTAGCTTGGTGGCTTTACATTTAGCTAGCTAAGATCAGGGAGATCATATTTTTCAAACCACTTAGATTTGACCTCAAACCCACATGTATGACCTCATGATGCTGTTGGATTTTTCACAAGTGCACCTAGCAGATGAAAAAATGTCTTCCACTTCCAGCCTGTACCCAATGTTTATATTTGCTTGTTTTATTACTCCTTTAAATGTTGACCTTTCCACCGTGGGCGACTGAAACTTGAAGCTCTAAATGCAACATATTAATTTCATTCTCTCTTGAGCTCTTTGGAAAACATTGACTCCCTTTTTGGCGTTACGTAGCAGGTCCTGTTAGTATGATAAGCTAGGCTAGCTAAGCAACAGTTGCATGCTGAGATTGATTGACACAGATAAATCAGAATTGAACATTGACTCTGACTGACTTCAAAGTCAGTGTTGCAAGCATGGTGCACTGTTTTGGTTTTTCATTTGGTTAAACCCAGACATGGAGTGTTTAAAACCAGGACATATAAGTGTTTCATAGAAGTTTGTTGGGACACAAGGCACAGAAAACAGGACCATCCTGGTCAAACTGGGACCATAGACTGTATAAAATATGGACGTAGTGTCCGTGACGTCACCCATCAGTTTCTGAAGCGCTGTTTTGAGGCCAATCGTCGGCTGCTGTCGAGATTGTGACGTAAAGAGGCAGGGTTTAAGCCTCCTAGCCAACAGCTACAGTGTTCCCGCCTGTCAATCAAGTCAGCTGTGCCTCTCATTGGAAGACTCGGAATCTCAATATCTTCAAAATTACCGCGTTATGAAAAAAATTGTGTGCCAATCCAGAAATGAGCTATCTAGACTACATTCATTGTTTGTACCAGGCTGCAAACATGTCTATTTCTGCTGTAAAGATCAGCTTATTTTGAACTGGTGTGTATGTGGTTTCCGGTACTTCCGGAGCCAGTCTCAAGCGGATCCTAATGAACTGCAGTTTTTAGCACTTCCGCATTGGACTCATATTTTTAGACCAGATGTTGCCGCTAAGTTATCTTTTGACTGATCTAAAATGACATTCTATCTTCAACTACCATCCTGACGTCAAACCAGATTTCAAGATCAGCTGTCTTTGTGGTTGTTGAAGAATTTAGAAGCTGTTCAGATTCAAAATACAGCTACCTTTTTTCAAACTGACCACCTTGAAAAACATTGAAAACACCTCAGACAATGCAATATTTACAAATAAAAAAACCGTAGTATCTTTCTTTAACTCTGATGGATGGATAAGCTGTTAACACTCGATGACTAGAATACTGAGCTGATGTTAGAAACAGCTGCAGGAGGCTGAGGGAACATCTCATGTTCATTCAAACTTAGCTTTTGGAAAACTGACAGCCTTACAATATACTTTGCATTTTTCATAGATCCTGAAATGCTGTTAAGGAAACTAGATTGTAGCACACTTGCCCTCATCATCCATGTTGTTTCAAGTGCACTTGTGCACTCTAAATGATTGAAACTGAGTTCAAGATCACTGCCACACTGAGCGGGCTTGTTAAATCTCAAAGAAACTTTTTTTTTTGCTGCCTTTTTTATATTTAGTTTTATACACTCATTTATTGATGAACACTTATACATTAATCATGATTCTGTTCTGCAGCACAGGCTGGGCATTTACACTGATTTAAGCCTGGCGTTCATGTTTTGACATTTGCCTTGCCACCAGTAAAGGCCATGAAATCTACAGGGCATCTTTATGAAGCCCAGCTGTTGATGTGTTCATGTTGCTCACATAAAGGCTCTGACACTTTCATGTGTTGGAATGGGAGTTGGGCGTGCTGCAGATTTGCATTTTCATCATACACCTCAACACCCGTAGCGCGTCTGCCTTCAGAAAGAATTTCATAACTAAAACTCAAATCAGCCTGTGAATGGCTTTAAGTGATAATAGTTGCATTTATACCCTCTGGTTAGTACTTGATTAGTTTTTACCAGCATTTGCATTTAGCAGGTGTTTTGATGTGTACAATTGCAGCCTGTTGTTTTACTTCCTGAATTATTCAATTGCTACAACAGAATTTAATCCGAGTTGCAGAAATATCATCAGAGCTGGTTCTACCTCCTGCACACTCGTACGAAATGTCATTTTGGTGATGGGAGAATACATTTTTGTGTTTGTCACTCTAAGTCACCCTTGATGAAAGTCTGAGCCAAGTATTGCAGTGTAATGTAATGCTAATGACTTTTGTGTCAGGCTTTGTGGAATCCTTTACCTCTCTAACACAGACCAAATATTTATGCAACCATGGGCGCACAAGAGCACACACACACACACATACAGTCGCACGCAGACAGCACACAATAAAACACTTTACTTCAATACTTCAAAAGCCCCATCTGATACAATGAAGAAGAAGACGGCGGGAGAAAATGTAATCGGCAGCACCAGATTGGGTCCAAAGAATTCCTGATCTGTTTTTTGTCCTCCACTGCATTACATTTTGTCAGGTGGACAAAGTTGTCAATCAAGCTGGCAAACCTATTTTACGTTGTCAATAGGACAGAGGAGAGAGTGTTCATTCTTTCAATAGAGGGCGAGAGATTAAAGTAGGCCAAGCAGAGAAGAGGTAATTTTCTGGGGTGATGTATTGACACTAAGACTCGATCATCTCCCACATTGTATTTCAGATCTGCTCCGGGAGACGGCCAGACCATGGAGAGAAATACAGCTGCCACCCAGCATATGGTCTGATGACTTCTTAGAAGAGTCATTGGTCTTTTAGTTTTCCTGATGAACTTCTCCTCAGGTTATAATGAGAAGACAGAGCTGACTGTGTGTTCGTGCCAAGGATGGGCAATGATTGGGCAATAATTTGATATCAATAATTATTGTGATATAATTTCCTTGATATAAATAGATCAAATGTTCAATACAAATTTGATGTATTTAAACCTGTAATAACAACCCAAGCACTGACAAGGGGCGGGCGCTAATGTGCCTTAAATGCTATTTGCCACACAACATTTAAGAAAAAATTTGAATCTACTAACAAAAACATCTTACACAAAAACCTGCTTCCTGTTAGCACCGTCAAAAATGAGGGATTCAAGAAGCATGTGAGAAAACTAAATCCAGATACAAACTAACAGACTGTCTGGTTTCTTCAACTTTCACTCAGGGGAAAAAAATCAACCTTTAAATTTAAATGAAATAATGATTTGATAATTATCGATATTGATTGATATGAAAAATCTTATCAGGATAACATCTTTTTCAATATTGCCCGTCTCTAATTTGAATATTTGTTCACTTAGTAAAAATCAAAGAGTTACTTTGAATATTTTCTCATTTTATAAGTACAAATTTTCATCGTTCTGGTTGTAATACGGTATTTCCGCCAGATGGTGGCTATAGGGCGTCTTAAAGTTGTTTGCTAACCGCATTGAGTAACAGAAGAAGAAGAATGCTTACTGCATTAAATAGCAAAAGAAGAAGAAAACATTAGCAACGGCTGCTGCGTTTTCTCCGTTTCTGGATCTCAAACTACTACACACACATTTCTAGAGACTGAGCATGGCTGTAAAATAGGGGTGTGCCAAAATATCGATACTTTGATATATCGCGATATTTTGTCTTTTGAGGAAATGTCTCATTAAAATCCCTATGATTCGTCTCATAATGCCGTTTCAAAGTGGAAATCTTCTTCACAGCTACAGTCTCCTGGCATATTAAGCACATGGGTCTTGTGCTGGTTGGAGGGTCAATACATGCAAATCTTTCACTCCATTCTTCCTTCATTTGCAGATTTTCACCGTCCACTTTTCTTTGAGCAGCGAACTGAAAACACGCCATTTTCGTGCATTCTAGGGTCATACAGTGCCATTATGCAAACTTCTCCAAAAACGAAAGTGAAAGTTGAAAATTGCACTCGCAGAAGTGAACTCTAAAGCCCAAGATCCACAGGATGCGTCGCGTTACGTTACGGCTGCGCCGCGCACGTCGCAGCAAATAGGTTCCCATTCAAGTCAATGCTCTAGAGTCTACAGGGCGCGCTGCGGCGCGTCTCAGCTCCGTCTCTGGAGCGTTCCGCCGCGCCGCTCTGCCAGACATACGCGGGGAGTCTATTTTCGCCGCTCCCCGCGCCCAGCACGCGTCAATCGACACAGAAATGATTGAACTATCCCGGAAGTCAGGCACGAGGATCGTATGCAACATCCGCTCACTTTCAAAATAAACACCATGTGCAAACACAAGATCGTAAATTTCACCACTTCTTCAACATTACGTCATAACCTGTGTCATCGGGCCAGACGTCAGTCTCAAAAGATATCCGACACCATGGACGAGGAAAAGTTTATACTGTGTTGTTCTCGCGCGTTTTGGAGTTCTCGAGGGATCTTGAGTTTCCTGCTCCGGAGTGCGCGCCGCTCCAAACACGCATCCTATGGACCAGGGCGAAAGCCCCGGGACAGAGCAGAGCCGTGTCGCAGCCGTAACGCGGCGCACACGCATCCTGTGGATTCCCCGAGTAAGTGACCCAGTAACATGCTGTCTGCGTATCGTTGGCATGGAGACAAGTCGCGGTATACACGTGCTGACCCCACCAAAACATATAGTGAAGAAATAACAGTTCGGGGGCCACAAATAGGCGTCCTGCAGGTCTGATGCGGCCCAGGGGCGCCTATTGAGGGCCTCTGATAGATACAAAGTATCTACTGCACATATGGTCTAAGACTTAGACCATATGTGCAGTAGATATCTACTGCACATCTGGTCTAAGACTTAGACCATATGTGCAGTAGATACTTTGTTTTACTTGGCTGTCATTCATGTGAAATTGACTGACAATGTTTTGTAATTCCTCTGAAATGAATTCAGTGCAGTCAATAAATTCTGAATTTCTTCAGTGACACAGATAACATGGATGATATTTCTTGCAATATATCGATTATCACAGAATCGCTGTATCGTGATAGTATCGTTATCGTGGGCAAAATATCGTGATAGTATCGTATCGCAAAGAACCTGGTGATACCCAGCCCTACAGTAAAAACTTACACGCCGCGGCGCTTCACAGAGACACCAAAGTAAAGATTGAGACCAAGCGACAACCTCAGGTCTAAAAATCTGAGTCCAATGCGGAAGTGCTATAAAACTGCAGTTCATTAGGATCCACTTGAGGCTGGCTCCAGAAGTACCAGAAACCACATACACACCCATTCAAAGAAGCTGATCTTTACAGCAGAAATAAACATGTTTACAGCCTGGTACAAAAAATGAATGTAGTCTGGATAGCTCATTTCTTGATCGGCACACACTGTACGGGGGGTTAATTTTTTTCATAAAATGGTAATTTCAAAGATATTGAGATTACCAGTCTTCCAATGACAGGCACAGCTGACTTGATTGACAGGCGGGAACACTTATTCCAATAATCATCTAATAGATGCCAATGACTATGGAATAGTACTTTGGCTTTAAATGCCCATCCCTAGTTTGTGCTGCCTTGAATACGCTTGTTTGTATAAAAAGAAAACACACTGTCAGGCTCACCTGTATAAGCATATTTTTCATCTACATTCAAATGACTTGTTTTTTTTATTCTCCCCCTCATACCTTTGGGCTTTCGACTGTAACTCTAATTAACTCGGGTTGCTTTTTGCAAGCCACTGATTTTTCCATTGGACTTGATTGAAATAAACAATGCCAGTGGCCAGTGCAGCAGAGTGGCGGCTTCACTCGTTTAACTGGATGTGACACTTGGCTGCGGACACAAGAGAAGCAGATCTGACGTGTGATGTGTGCACGCTAGGAAGGGTGGGGGGGGGTGGACGGCAAATAACTTTTGATTAAGTGCACAAGTCGAAACAAATTTCTGCACACAGCCTTAAAAATTGAGCTCTATAATACATCGATTTGAGTGCCTTCCTTCCCTAAATCTACATTTACTCTTCCCTTAGTAAGCAGAAAACTCAGACTGCAGACAAAGAATTAAAAGTGGCCATTATACATGGAGAAGTGCCAAGCGACAGATTGCATGAAACCCTCTAAGCGTGGTCAAAGACATTTGCTGCATAAGGGGTTAAGAGGGGTAAGAATCTTGTTAAGTATTCATGGCATGAATATTCTATCACAACCGTCCCGAGAACACACTGATCACAAGCTTTTAAATATCAAAACTTGCAAGCCGAGCATGTCGAGTCAAAGGGGTCCTCTAATCTATTATGCCTCCAATAGGTGAACAAAAGTATCAGTACTGTACTATATTACTGTCTCTGTGCGCTACAATTTAATGATCATGTCAGCATTTCTGTTCAAAGGGCCTCACTTTTGATCAGATAAGCCTCTCGTTTCCTCCCCTTATTTGAATTCCCTTGAACTAGAAAATGGATCTTCCTCCCCTGTCTATTGAGAAAGTAGAGCCCAATCCAAGAAGTGCTTTTGGAAAGGAATTCTGATTAACTACATAAAAGAATATTCAATCCCAATGAAAATTACTGGGCACCGGAGGAGAACAGAAAATGAGTGAGCCCTGTTCATTTTATATTATTAATACCGTGGCGTTTGATTGCTCTGTGTAAGCTCTACCGGGCGGCGATAGGAATAATGATAACATGGGAGTGTGATTGATTCAGTAGACGGTGGAGGTGAAACAAGCAGACCACTATAAAGCTCAAGGAAGCTGTTGAATCCCTTCATCAAAAAGAGAGGCCTCAGTAAGCAAAGGCATCACTCAGTTAACAAGAATTGGCTCCAGATGCATCTCCATCTCCATCCCTTATAAAAAATGTTTTCCTTCATCATGTTGTTAGTTTGATCAGCAATGAATTAAATAGCTGCAACTTTTATCTCCCTCCTTGTCATCTTTGTTGGCTGTGACCTTGAATGTTTGCCCATTAAACCTGCAACACTCTGACAAGTATCCGTCTCAGCCTCAGGGAGCTGATGCACAAAGATAATGAATCAATTGTTGCCTTTATCCATGATCCAAAGGTATGATAACTCAAGATCGAGCCGGTTTGCCTGAGAAACTCTTAAACCTCCCGGGAGTGACTGCAGGCTAGAGCAGAAGGGTAAACTGATGCAAAAAGAGGTCACTGTCTATTTTCCCTGCAGGGTGCTTCCTGTTTAGAGCAGACGGTATTGAATTTTGGCCACAAGGAGCTTTTTTCTTATAAATGCTGTTGTGTTGTTTTGGACAGAAATGTGTGAACCCCAATTACCTTTGAGTCGGTAAACAGAAAAGTCCTCACAAAGGCATTAAAACTCTGGTTCCCAACTGGTGGATTGACACCCAGAAGTGGGTCGCTGAGCCCTTTTCAGTGGGTCAGGGTTGGGGCAAAAATCTATACCATGCCTTCATTTAGAAGGGATGAGTTTGTCACAGTTCGAAGGCAAAACCAAAGTGCATGACTGAGGAGTTTCAGGGGTTGGGCTTAGACAAAACGATAAGAAAGAAAACAATAAATCCAAACCAGGACTGTGTTTCCTGTGATGTTGTCCATTTGATTTAAAGTCAATCTGACTTTATATTTTGGAGTGTTTGAAATTCTTTATTAGGAATAACCCATTGATGTGTGTCATCTTTGGTTCTTACAACACAAATATGTAATACACACACAAGTAAGCAACACATGTAACAGAAAAAAAAGACAACACAATAAAAATAAACAAAATAAAACAGGGAAATAAATAACAAATAATAAGACATATCATATATACAATAATAATATTAATAATAATATTAATACTACTAATATTAATAATAATGATAGCTAAACAATTAAAATAAAAATAATTTTGAAAAATAAAAGTAAGGATAGCGATAATATTATTGTTGTTGTTATTATTATTATTATTATTATTAGCACAATATTAACTATTATTATTATTATTATTATTATTAATAAGGATAATGAAATTAAAAATACTGATAAAAGTTACGACATTAATATTAATAATAATACTTCTTCCATTACTACTAATACTAATAATAATAGTAATAGCTAAAACATTACAATAATAATAATTTTAAAAAATCATAGTAAGGATAGCTATAATATTGGTATTATTGTTTTAGCTTTCCTTAATGTTGTTGTTATTATTATTTGTATTTTTTTTTTTGCACAATAACTACAATAATAATAATTAGAAGAAGAATAACAGTTATAAAAGTTATCACAATAATAACATTAATAATAATACTTCTACTACTACTACTACTACTACTACTACTACTAATAATAATAATACATAGTGAACAACGCTGGTGCTTATGTTGAAGATTATCATTCATATCAATCAATAATAATAATTATTATTATTATTGATTGTTGTTATTATTATGAAAAAAACAAGACATCCTGTTTAAAGCAGAGCATAATAAGATAAGATACTCCTTTATTCGTCCCACAAAGGGGACATTCATGGAGTTACAGCAGCAAACAAGAAGGTGTACAGAACAATAATTTAAACAAGAATATATATAGAAAAGAAATGTCCATCAGAGACGACAGCTTGGCCATAATTCTCCTGTCAGCCACCACCTCCACAGGGTCCAGGACTGAGCTGGCCTTCTTCACCAGTTAGTTCAGTCTTGCTCTCCTGTATCCTGAAATCCTTCCAATGTGGCGTTCGTGTCCGGTGTTAGCTCTGCTAGCATGATGCTACTCTACCAGTATAGTAATATAGAGTGTTTTACAATTGATTTGATCATTATTGACTGTGGCATGTTTCATACCAGTGGATGTCCATACGAGTTGTGCAGAAACTGATGGACTAAGTTATCTTTGGTTATCTGTTTGCTCATTGAACTCCATCAACAAAACTACATTTTATAAGACAATTAAAATCCAAACCCATGCATCACTGTTCTGTTTTACAGGGAAACAACCAATGTGACAAGAGCAGCTCCTTACAGTGGCGAGATCTGATTTGATTTCTAGTACAAAACGACAGTAACACAGCTAACAGTAATCATCATTTGTAAATTTTACCCCTGACTGAACTTGGTTTAGAGACATAATGAGAGCGACATTTGTAGGAAATGTCTTACGGCTGCTCTCGGAGAATTAATATTTAAGAATAATTTCCACTTTTGTGACTGTAGAATCTCGGCACTCCTTCATCTTTTGTGCATTTAATCACCTGAAACACTGCTACAAATCTCCTGACTAATGCTACACACTGCTCAGACGTCTCGTTTAATATGTTTTAATTTCCCCGTCTGCTCCTGCTTGCACACATATTTAAACATACAGTCCCAGTGGGGTGCGGCCTTTCGATAAACTACAGGGAATTACTGATTCCAACATCTTCTGTTGCTAATGCACCACCGACATTACTAAACATGCAGATTTACATCCTGGTGTGTGAATTTTTAATGTTCACGTAATGCTTACACTCATCATGTTAGGGGATATTAGTGTCTCTTTCGGCGGAGCCCATAAAATCTGACATTATGAGTGCCAGCATCCGAGAGGAGAATACCAATCGGGGTGCTCGTTTGTCATTTTGTGCGGATGCCGCGCGCAAACATATGGCAGGAAATTGTTTGAAACATGAGCGTTTTCAGGAGAAGTCAATCAACTTCAGTCAATCAATTATGAGCAACACTGGTGATTATGTTGAAGAGTGCTTTCCATGCAGAGAATACCAAAGTGAGGCGCTCCCTTTTTTACTAAAGTGAGCGTTCCCTGGGTTTGGCTGACTCTCAGTAATTGGATGGAATGGAGAGAATAGATTATGATTATTAATCAGAGGGTGTAATGGATGCCTGTGTTTGTTTACAGCTAAACAGCTCATAGGGAAAACTAGCATCAACATATTTAGCAAGAAGTTTTGAAAATAATGTGGAACATTTACATCATGTGTGGCTCTAATAACGGATTTTTTAGACCAGGCGTACCAATCTTGACACAGAAATACAACTTTTGGAGGTTTCTTTTTGACCAAATTAGAGCAGTGGCTTCAGGGACCATTAGGTTGAAATATCACATGTACCCAGAGGATGCAGACTTGGACTTTGGTGGACTTTCCTTATCTCTAATGCTTCATTTTTTATTTCTTAATTTTAAACTTTTGCATAATTAAAACTCAAAACACGATGTCACTTTAAAAATGTGTTTAAATAGTAAAATAAAAATCTATTTATATAGTGCCAAATCCCAATGGAATGTTATCTGAAGACTCTTACCAAACAGAGCAGGTCTAGACCGTACTCTATGTTCTATTATTAACAAAGACCCAACATCAAGACAGGATCAGATCCAGTCCCATCTTACAGACAGGACTCAGTCTGATCTCATCTTAATCCACCATGAGCAGAGCACTTGTAACAGAGCAAGTTACAGTGGCAAGGACAAACTTCCTTTAACAGGCAGAAACCTCCAGCAGGACCAGACTCATGTTAGACACACATCTACTGAGACCGTGTTGGAGAGAAGGATAGAGAAGAATAAGAGAGAGAGAGTGATGATAGGGATGAGTGAGTAGTAGTAGTAGTAGTAGCTGTTGCTGCTGAAGTCCAGAGATCCAGAGGAACCTACGAGACAAGGGAGCTCAGGTCTATGGTTTGTAACTTTAATGGGGCAGGAAGAGTAATGGGGAGTAATAGGATGTGGAGCCATTCTTGTACCATCTTTTATCGGCATCCTAATAGTTGAGCTCAGCCTTCAGTTGCTTTAACAGTTTTCAGGTATAGACGGATCCACTGCCCAGGACCAATTTGCTGAGACATGCGCCAACCCCTTATGTTTGTCACTTGTCCTAAATTGGAGAGTCTTTTCAAATGCAGATTTATGACGTAATGAGGGAGAAAGCATTAAAAAGCGTAGCTGTTAGACTGGTCCACCTTGCTGTGTATTCAGCATGCTTTGCGCATTGAAGTAGCCGTTGAACAGGCAGAAACCTTGTGCAGGACCAGACTCTTTTAGACAGACATCTGCTGAGACTGAGTTGGGGTTTGAAAAGAGGGATAGAGGGATAGAGGGAGAGGGAGGGAGAGAGAGAGAGAGAGAGAGAGAGAGAGAGAGAGAGAGAGAGAGAGAGAGAGAGAGAGAGAGAGAGAGAGAGAGAGAGAGAGAGAGAGAGAGAGAGAGAGAGAGAGAGAGAGAGAGAGAGAGAGAGAGAGAGAGAGAGGATAGTGGTGAGACAGATAGTAGTGGTTGTAGCAGCTGGAGTCTGGAACGTCAAGAGGAACCTACAAGACAAGGGAGCTGATGGACTCCAGAAAGGTCTATGGTTAGTAACTTTAATGGGACAGGGAGAGTTAAAGGAAGTGTTGAGGGCGTTGGGTTAGGGTTATTGCTGCTTAACTATTGTGATGAGTCTGATCTAATCCTAATCCACCATGAGCAGTGTACTTTGCAGCATTTCCTTTAACGTCCTTTAACAGGCAGGACCAGACTCATGTTAGACACCCATCTGCTGAGACCAATGTGGGGTTGAAAGAGAGATAGAGGGAGATGGAGAGAGAGAGATGATAGTGGTGAGAGGGATAGTAGTAGTTGTAGCAGCTGGAGTCTGGGACGTCAAGAGGAACCTACGGGACAAGGGAGCTCAGGAACTCCAGAAAGGTCTATGGTTGGTAACTTTAATGGTACAGGGAGAGTTAAAGTAAGTGTTGAGGGCGTTGGGTTAGGGTTATTTCTGCTTAACTATTGTGATGAGTCTGATCTAATCCTAATCCACCATGAGCAGAGTACTTTGCAGCATTTCCTTTAACTTCCTTTAACAGGCAGAAACCTCCAGCAGGACCAGACTCATGTTAGACACACATCTGAGACCCTGTTGCGAGTGTTTGTTAAGAATAACCTTGATGCACATCACACCAAATACGAACAGTTATATCTGACATCTTGTTCCTTAAATGCAAACCTCTGTGCAGAAATTCAGCATACAAGTTCAGCCTTATAAGGATAGCAAACATCCGTACAATGCAGCTCTGATACTTGTTAAAATGTAATGCCTCCTCTGTTTGGATTCAACACAACAGAGAACTTTGATGAAACAATTTCTTCCTGGTAATGTTCAACACCAAATAAAAGGAGACAAGCTATTAGAGCTCGCTGTTCTACACAATAAAATGTCTTTTATTAGCTCTCAGACATGAATTGGGGAGGAAGCTTATAACAGAAGATGAGACCTCCACTGTTGTGCTTTTTTTTTGTTATTAAATCACTGACGCAAACGTGGAATGAGATGAAAATGATGCATCAGTTCTGCCCGTACTTATCTTTGTTGGAATAAAAGTGTCTTTCTTGTAAAACTTCGAATTGCTAGACATTTATTAGTAATTTGAATCAACCTTTAAAACTCTCCTTCTGGGATTCTCTTCAACAGCTGATTTTGTTGTGACATTCAAATGCAGAACACCTCATTTAAAAAAAAAAAGAAACACCTTGACTCACCTTAGAGAAATCCAAAGAGTAAATCTGACTCAGGATATAACAATCTTAACTATGCTAGTGTTTATAAAAACTCCACATCCGTTACACTTACCACTCATGACAGTTTTGAACAACAGCCCCAGAGACATATCAGCTCTATGAGAGAACAAACAACACTGCAATCAACACCTGTCAACCCTGAATAACTGGCGCAGGAAGAGGAAGAAAAAAAAAAATAACGGCACTTTAAAACCACAGAAAAATATTCTGTGATGAGGAGAAAGTCAGGAGTGGAGCTTTGATTCACCTTGATTAGTACTGTGGCCATCTGTCACACTGGCAGGCACCTGTGATTTCCAGGTGAGGAAGAAAGTCCACAGACACTGCTAGCTCGCGTGATATGTGATAGTGCCCACTGACTCAGACTGTCCTGCTGGGCGAGCTGCTGGTTTGTGAAGTGTGTGTGGAACAATGCTGCAGAGGTTGACTAAACAATGTCATCTAGCAGGTAAGCCACTCCTCACCAGTGAGTTTAAGAATACAGAGCAGTCTGTGCTTCAGTCTGAGAGAGCGAAGTACTCATGGCATATTGTAGATTAAGTTTGAACAGTGACAAATCTCTGAAATCACAAAATTTCATTTGAGTTATTTATCTAAACAGATATGACATACCCTAATTTTTAGTTTGTTTGAAATTATGAATTAACATAAAAAACACTGTACACTACATTTTTTAAAATTATTTTTACAAACTGATAATGCACAGATGGTGTCCAGGTTTATTTAAAAATATTACATTAACAGTCACATCACCTGCTCTGGGTCCTTTATTTCTATACTGATCTGTATTGGTGTTACTTACATCTGTAATATTTACTATTTTTATTTTATATTATATTTACTTTTATCATTTTTATAATAATAACATTCTTCTTCTTCTTCTTCTTCTTCTTCTTCTTCTTCTTCTTCTTCTTCTTCTTCTTCTTCTTCTTCTTCTTCTTCTTCTTCTTCTTCTTCTTCTTCTTCTTCTTCTTCTTCTTCTTCTTCTTCTTCTTCTTCTTCTTCTTCTTCTTCTTCTTCTTCTTCTTCTTCTTCTTCTTCTTCTTCTTCTTAACTATGTTCAGGTCCAAAGGTTTTTATTGTCAATTTTCACTGTATATACAAGACATACAGGAAAAACGAGATGCTGTTTCTCTCTTCCAGCTTTTAAATATCTAAAAATTTAAATATAAAATACAGTTTTATAAAAACAGCCTATGTACACAGTGCAGGCAGTGCAGTTACAGTTTAAAATGGACAATGAAAATGAAAATAGATAACATTGCAAATGATATTAAGGTGCAGGCAATTTCCCTTCCCTGGGTTGTTAGCTGCTGGAACAAAAGAGTTTCCCCCAATTGGGATCAATACATTCCATCCATCCATCAATCTTTATTTGTATAGCGCCCAATCACAATAAACGTTATCTCAAGACACTTTTACAAACATAGGAGGTCTAGACAGTACTCTATGCCAGATTATGAACAGAGACCGAACTTCAAGACAGGATAAGACTCAGTCTGACCCCACCTTAATCCACCATGAGCATTGCACCTCGCATATTTAGCTAGTTACAGCGGCGAGGAGAATCTTCCTTTTAACAGGCAGAAACCTCCAGCAGGACCAGACTCATGTTAGACAGCCATCTGCCTCGACCGAGTTGGGTATGGAAAGAGGGATAGAGGAGAATAAGAGAGAGAGGGAGTGGTGATAGTGATAGTGATCCATCCATCCATCCATCCATCCATCCATCCATCCATCCATCCATCCATCCATCCATCCATCCATCCATCCATCCATCCATCCATCCATCCATCCATCTATCCCTCTGCCTACTTTCTGCTTAACGATTGTGTTGAAATCATGTTTGTACCCACAAGGTTTAGGTTACTTCATTGTTAGCTGTAGGTTCAAGGTTCAAGGTTACTTTATTTGTACCCACAGGTAGATTTACTTTGCAGTGAGTCAGCCTCCATTTAACAACAACCAACAAACAGCCCAGGACAATACATGACAAACAAAGTGACAAAAACCCAAATACTTTCTATAATAGAGTGAAAGTGGGGAGTAGAGAGTGGGGGAGGAGGTGCAGCAAAGTGTCGTGACTGGAAGTCGGACTTATGAGCACTGCAACAAGGACTATAGCCTCTGTGCATGAGGCAGATACTTAAACCACTAGGCCAACTGTATGGTTTACTGCATGAGTAGTCAGATGTCACAAGATTACAACTCTGGGGTTCAGCTGGCCTGTATCTCCAGCATTGGTGTGAACACACGCCATAACTCGATACAGAGACAGCTTTATTGGGCTGGTGTGACCGTGCTCTCCTGAAAGAAAGGCCTCAAAGCTTGACAAATCCATTTAAAGCCGTGCGTCTTTATTTTCTCCTCTCTTTGATAGGTGTGGGAGCGATGTGTGTCCTCATCGCACCCACGTAGGATTCCTCGCTAAAATGTGTCTTTGAGACATTCGAGAAAGGACAGATCAGCCCAAGAATATAGGTCATTTATCAGAGGGGGCGCTTCAGATGTAATGTTACTTTTATTAATACCACAATATGCTAATGAAGCAGGAAGGAACAAAAACCTTCGCAGGTCGAAAATAGCTTCTTTTCATTTCCACAACCTCACAGAATCAGAAGTGTGTGTGGTGAAGGGAGATGTTAAGACTGTACGCATGGTTTCAAAAAGCACTTGTCAAGCGTTTCTACAATACATGCTTGTAGGTCAATTGAAAGTGAAGTGCTTCTCTTTGGAGCATTAAATGGTACGAGTTTAATGCTTCATATGTTAAAAAGAAATACCAGCGGTTAATCGGAAACCCTTCCTGGAATTTCAGACTTTTGTTTGCGCAAAATACTCACAGTGAAACGAGAACAACCTCAGATCAGAGTCATTAAATGGTTTGATTGCAATCAAGTGGTGCCAAAACAAGGAACAAGGACAAGTGTTTGTAATATCCTCATACCAGTGCACAGTGTTGTCTCATTCAATCACTAACCTCAGCTATGATGTTCTGATGATGATCTACCAGGATTCTGATTTTCCGTATGAATAAATGAGGAAGTGTGTTTGTTTTGAGGGGAAGGGGTTTGGGCCTTTTTGCATCCATTGATAGGACAGCTGGAGAAAGACAGGAAATGTGGGGAGTAGAGAGCGGGGGAGGACATGCAGGAAATGATCCACCGGTCGGGAATCAAACCGAGGACCCCTGCGACGAGGACTGTAGCCTCTGTATGTGGGGCGTTAGACCGCTAGGCCACCAGCGCCCCCAAAATGTCTTCTTATAAACAGTTATATAAACATAGATGTGCTGAATTATACTCATTTAACATTTTTTCCAGTGGACCAGCAACTGGAAGGACAAGGAGTAATACAACTTTTTACTGAGTGACACCAATGTCACAGCATGCAACCATTTT
Source organism: Notolabrus celidotus (assembly GCF_009762535.1). Lineage (NCBI taxonomy): Eukaryota > Metazoa > Chordata > Actinopteri > Labriformes > Labridae > Notolabrus > Notolabrus celidotus. The sequence goes on from NC_048288.1 coordinate 28,896,124, forward strand.
TAATTGACTTTGCAGATAATAAGCAAAATAACATTTTCATTAGCGAAATATTTACACCTTTTGGCCAATAACACCTGAGTCACAACTAATATTCATAAGCTACCGATTGCTAGCTGACATCACTGTTAGCTTGGTGGCATTACATTTAGCTAGCTAAGATCAGGGAGATCGTATTTTTCAAACCACTTAGATTTGACCTCACACCCACATGTATGACCTCATGATGCTGTTGGATTTTTCACCAGTGCACCTAGCAGATGAAAAAATGTCTTCCACTTCCAGCCTGTACCCACTGTTTATATTTGCTTGTTTTATCACTCCTTTAAATGTTGACCTTTCCACCGTGGGTGCTGAATCTTTACGCTCTAAATGCAACATATTAATTTCATTCTCTCTTGGAGCTCTTTGGAAAACATTGACTCCCTTTTTGGCGTTACGTAGCAGGTCCTGTTAGTGTGATAAGCTAGGCTAGCTAAGCAACAGATGCACGCTGGGAGCAGAGAGTGAGGGAAGACATGCAGCATATGGTAGCAGATGGGAGTCGAATCAGCCACCTCTGCAATAAGGGCTACAGCCCCTGTACATGGGGCACACTTACCGGGGCCTTCCACCAGATCACGGAGCAGGACCGCCGGACAGTTGGAGTCATGTGGCCGAGGTTTTCCCGCAGTAATCCCTGAATCAAGGATTCTCCTCCTCCTCTCCTCATCCATGTTGTCTTCCTGGTCCTCTGAAGACCTCTGACCTGTTGACTCCAGGCCTGGCTCCGCTCAGCATGACTTTGGTTTGTTGTTGTAGTTAAGTGAAATACGATCTGGTGATAACACAGAGTGTTTTATTCTGAAAATTAACCGGATGTTTTCATTTTGTTGTGGTGAAACCTGACTTCCTGTCCCGCTCCATCTGCTCTGTTGAGATTGATGCATCGTGCTCCTGCATCCACCAAAAATAAAAGTCTTGTGTATCTGATCTGGAGGGCTCCAACCACTCCAATGCATTGGAGTGGATCCAGTAGAAGTTAACACATTGACTAGAATAGAAACCTATCAGATCTGGTGCCATGCGGATTGGAGATGGGGGAATTTGGCTGTTAGACCGCTAGACCACTGTTCCCCTAAGGGGGGGAGGGTTTGTGCATTTTTGCTGTTTCTTCTTTTGCCACTTGGTGGCAGCATGACGAGCTGGTAACCCAAGATTCACATATTATCATCTAGCTTGTGTTAGCAATACTGTAACACTTTGCTAAAAAACTTCAACCTGAAAACCAAAGAACAGCACTTCTTTATATCTATCTTTACAAACAGAGCAGGTCCAGACCATTATCTGTGTTCTATTAAGACCCAACATCAAGACTGGATAAGATCCAGTCCCATCTTACAGACAGGACTCAGTCTGATCTCATCTTAATCCACCATGAGCAGAGCACTTTGCAGCATTTAGCAAGTTACAGTGGCAAGGACAAACTTCCTTTAACAGGCAGAAACCTCCAGCAGGACCAGACTCATGTTAGACACACATCTGCTGAGACCTACTGTGTTGGAGAGAGGGATAGAGGGAGATGAAGAGAGAGATGATAGTGATGAGACCAAGGATGTGTTAAATACTTCATTCTGATTGGTCAAAAGCCTCACTAAGAAAGGTGATGCCTCTCTCTGCATTCCCTGAATTGGTGAGACTGATCCAACACAGACTTTACTAAACCACCTCAAGTTAAGGCCACCTTCAGAGCCGTGTGATCGCTGATGTCACCTTGAGGAAGCTACTTTCCCTCTTGTCGTCTGATCGGTAGTTAATAAAGAAAACTGGATCAGAGCAGCTTTCAGCTCCACCAAAAAAAGTTCTACTCAGGTGAACTTTATTGTGGAAATAATTAGCTGAAGAAATCTTGGCAGGGAACTTGAATGTTATCGGGGGATTGCAGAAACACCCAGCGAAGTTTGGAGGGAGATCAAGAATCTCAGCTATTTTTGTCAGTGTTGTTAGAATCAGAATGCAGATGACGTCAGTGTCGTGGCAGGGACTGAGATGAGTCTTCCTCATGGTGTGTTTAAAACAGGTGCATCTCCAAATTAGATCAGTTCATCTTCTTTGTCCCCATTGATGATTCCAGGGATTCCTTTCTTCTGCTAATTTAATTTTTCATCTTTCCCAGGGAAAAGGTGTGAAGGCAGATAATGTCCTGATTTACTACCTACCAATTTGTAACCAACTTTGAATTGTCAATAGACGGCACCGCACCTTTTAGTGTTGGCGCTTTTAATTAAATGATGAATTCTTGTGTGTGAAACGCTCGGTCTTATGTGTTTGAAAGCAAGGTTAGAACACTTTATGGGTGCAGAATCATCCAATCAAGGCTTTCATTGGAAAGGAGGTGACATCTGTATCTTAAGTCTAAGAAAAATATAGCAATGCAATCAAGCCTTCACTTGTCAACAGTTCCAAAAGGTATCAGAACACACACACACACACACACACACTGGCAGCTAACAAACACTTGGATGTTGTTTATCGCCCTGAGTGTGTACGTACAGGTTTTTGCACAGGGTTGCTAAGCTGTATGCTCAATTGGAAGCAGGTGCAGCGTAAAGACCTAATCACATTTGCGGCTCATTACCCAGTGACTGTGTGCACATATTTGCCTCTCTGTGTCCTTATTAATCAAGCACAGACAACCCTAAGTGCTCCTCTCCACTTTTCCACATGACTTGCTACAAGCAACAGTAGAGCACAACAACCTGATGAGACCACCTGCTGCTGTCGGCGGCTCCAACACCTGCAGAAGCACACGCTCATAATTTCTCACTTGACCTCTAACCGCTTTGCCAATTGAAAGAGCATCAGTTTTCAGACCGCTCGATTGTTGCTGAACCCTGTTTTAATATCTGCTCCGAGGCTTGTGGGTCTTGTATGCCAGACTTTCTAATATGCATTTGTAAGAACATGTCTTCATGCCAAATAATAACTGAGAGTAAAAGCCTCTAAATTATGAGGATTTTTTTAAATGTTTTTTCTGTCTTGTGTCTTAAAATTGAAAATCTTAACACAGCTGTCTGACTTTCAAAAACATGTAAATACTTAACGTAAAATCTGGAATATAAGGCACTATATATATTTTTGTTCCTACATCAAGTCTTCCAATGTGTTCAGCAACGTGTAGATTTTGTGCAGCTGTGTAGCTCTTCCTTGTACCATCTGTTATCGCCACTCTACCAGCTGTAGTAATTAAGCACAGCCTACCATGGTGTTTCCAATTGTGAGGTACAGACCATCCTATTGCCTGCAACCAATTTGGACCGACTCACTTCATACCCTGCTGGTCACTTATCTTAAACTTGAAAGACTTTTCAATCAAACCAGCACAATATAAGATTCATTTACCTAAAAGTATGTCATTTTTTTGGGAAATGCATGCTTAGAATCCAATGAGGGCGTTAAAAAATGGCATGCAAGACTGGTCTGGCTTGCTATGTTTGCAGCATACTTTACAGACAGTGCAGCTGCTTGCTCCTTCGAGCTCCATCTTCAGTTTAAAATACAACAACACGATTGAAATACTTCTCTCTGCATGTAATACTAGTAGTTGTCACAGAATGCTGAAAAAAGTCAAAATATTAATAGAAAGAAGGGATAAAATAAGATATAAATATGAATAAAATAATATAAATTGGATTAATAATAAGTATACACCATAGACTGTATAAAATATGGACGTAGTATCCGTGACGTCACCCATCTGTTCCTGAGAGCTGTTTTGAAGCAAATCGACGGCGGCAGCCATATTGGTAATGCGGAACTCAACTGGGCAGAGTGTGACGTAGTGTGAGCCTCTTAGCCAATGGCTGTGTGTTCCCGACCGGGAGTCACGTCAGTCATGTCCTTATTTGGGCAAAAATCATAATCTTAATATCTTCTGAACCGTCACGTTAGAAAAAAATTCACCCCCCGTACATTGTGTGCCATTAGAGAGATTAGCTTCATAGGGCCAAGCCGTTTTTTGAACCAGGCTGTAAACATGTTTATTAATGCTGCAAAGATCGTCTTTTTCATATTCATATCTATGTGGTTTCCGGTGTTTCTGCAGCCAGCCTCAAGCGGATTTTCGATGTATTGCAGTTTATATCACTTCCGCATTGGCTTCATCGTTTGAGACCGGAGTTTGCCGCTTGGTATACACAGAAGTGCACTGGGAATGAAGGTATTATGTACAGGATGTTGAAGTGACAGGGATATTGCACAGTGTATTGCATGGTTATTGCAAAGGACTATGGCGCCCTGGGTGTAATAGTTTGTATACTTTCATTAACACTTTTGGTTCATAACTTGCATTACCTTCATTAGGTATTGTACATAAATACCAAAGAAGGTCCAGTCCATATCTGCTGTAGATTTTAAAGGGTTAATCTAGAAGAGACAGTCATCAATGATAAAAAAAAAACATAAAAATACAATGAAATGGGGCGCTGGTGGCCTAGCGGTCTAAGCGCCCCACATACAGAGGCTACAGTACTCGTCGCAGGGGTCGCCGGCTCGATTCCCGGCTGGTCGACCATTTCCTGCAGGTCTTCCCCCGCTCTCCACTCCCCACATTTCCTGTCCATCTTCAGCTGTCCTATACTATAAAGGCAAAAAAAAAAAAGCCCCAAAAAATATAACTTTAAAAATATAATAAAATGATGTTATCCCCGATGAGCCCCCAAAATATGTTATGGTCGCCCAAGCAATAATGCTACACTGGCTCAATAAGGGAGACTGCATCATACAAAGAGAAACAAAACCCCTCCCAAATTAAAGAACCAGTGAAATCAAAAGGGACTGGAGACCCAGGCCAAAAGGAACCAAACATGGAAAGGTGCTGGTCCAGCCGTGCAATGGACCGTCGCTCCCAGCACCAGAAACTAACCATGTTTGAAACAACCAAGACAACCCACTTTGGACAACAAGCAAAAAAGGACAAAGGGAAAGCAACCCAAACCCTTCCTCTGTCAGAGAGCGCCCAGCTCCCTCTGCCACTCTATTCTTACCTCCCCTCCTATCTGCGCGCTAATCGCACCCAGGTGCACAGCCGGCAGAGGGAGGTGTGGCCAGAGAGAAAGGAGAGAGAGAACAAACCCTGAGGAGCCGGAGATAACAAATAAAAGAAACAACTCTTAGTCCAGAATCTAGTTTGGTTAACACTTTGGAGGAAGTGAACTTTGATAAGCTGTGTTCACCCTCTCCGGTGCTTTTATGAATGATATTTCATAAATGAAGTGCCACTTCCCAGCGAGGTCACATCTACTAAAAACACAACTCTCTCAATAACACTGAGTAAAGGGCTGAAAAATGCATGAAAATTGAATTAATCATTGAAAGCTGTTTGACTTCCAGGAGTCTATTTGGATGTATTTTTAATGCTTTTGACAAAGATAAGGCAGCCGCCTGACACGGGACCATGTTGGCCTTTGGAACGACACGGCTAAGTTCACAAGCGAAGAAAAGTCAAACAAGGGCATTAACAATGGAGAGGAAGAAGAGAGGTATTAAAGCGGTCTCTGATGGCGGTTTGGGGGGGGAGGGATATTATTTGGCCGTTCAAAGACAAACCTCGAGTGTGAATTCGACTGTAATCTTCGATGCTTTGATGTCGGATGAGCGATTTCAAACCCACGCTGTCAGCAACTATATTTCCTTGAAATGATTCTATTCCTGCAAATTGTTGAGTTAAATTACACGGGCACGGCGACAATTATTTAGCAGAGGCAATTCAGGTAGTCGTGGCATGAGACATCAAAATGAAATTGTCTCCTGTGATTTCTAACTATGTATACACAGAGATGAAAAGGGAAACATTAGACAGACAATGCATACCTCGGTGTATTGGAAAAGAACAGATAAAAATAGTCTTCAGGCTGTAATACATTATGAGAATTTGGACAAACATCTTTTCCTTGATGCACTGTCTTGTTTGCAGGAGGTAGGCTCAGTATGGGGAGCTCTGTTGGGGTTTGGGTTCCATTGTTCCTCGGTGTTATCTCGTATGCTGTGCATGTTCTCCCCGGTCTCCAAAGGACCTCGGTTCCCTTTTCAGCAAGGCCCCTGAGACGCATACCGCACCGGCTAAAGTACTGTAAGTGGGACACGGAGCCTCGCAGTCCCCAATAAAGGAAGAGGAAAAAAGACAAAGGAATGATAGGCCAAAACCCTGAAATGAATATTTTATTGTATGTGCATGGCTCTGTGTCCAGAATGCGGTCCAAACCAGCCAAACCCACGGCACAAAAAGTCCCTTGTCTCCTGAGGTTTTCTCTCTCTGTCTGTTCTCCTTTTGTTCCTCTCCCTGTGTCTCACACAATGTCCCAAAATACTGAGCGGTGCATGCAGTTACAGCGAGAAATCTGAGCCAGTCCTACAATTTGACTGTTGTATTGGCACAATGTGCAGCAGGACTTTAATTAGAGGATATCAGGGTATTTTTAGCACGAGTAGCTCTTGGTAGACGGTAGTCCTGAGGCAACCAATCAGAACCACTTATCATAAATGGGCGGGGATTAACCAGCAGTGAGACATATCACAAGCAGAGAAAAAAATTGTCATAAATCCAATGAACCTTGATAATCTGATAAATTAATGTCATGTCATTGCTCACTGATCTATAAGTGACCACATAGACAACAGGAAGTGAGAACCCAGAGAGAGATTGGGCTGTACTAACACCAGAACACAGCTAACTTTAGGATTCAGCCACTTCCTCATTAGGCACTGCATTTGAAAATCACATCACTCACATTAGTTTGCCAACAATGCAATGATTAAGTACTGTAAGGGGGTCTAACTTGCAACATCAGGGGATATTAGTCTCAATTGCCATCTATTATTTGTTTGAAGGATAATGCTGGTATACAGATACCTTAACTCTAACACAAAACCCTGGTGCATAAGGTTTCTCAAACTGCTGCCAGACTGAGGCTTATATCCTTGATGATAAAGGAGGCCATGGGTGTTATAGTTTAAGGAGTGACCTAGTTTACTGGTGACTTCTGGCCAAATGCTTCTCTGGATTTAAAGTATGAATCCCATGTGGAAGTGCTTAATACTGCAATTCATTGAGATTATCGACATTAGATTTATGCAACATAATCTGAATGGTTATGCAGGTCCATTAACTGTATTAGCTGATTTTAGATTGAATACATTGAATGTCCTGTATTTTATCTGACAAAATAGACACGTAAGGATCCATAACAGTAGTAAAGGTTCAAACGCCTGATCTCTACCTCTGACACCTCACACCTGGACAACAAAGCCCAACAAACGACGAAATCAAGCGGCAACCTCTGGCCGTAGAATATGAAGCCTATGCAGAAGTCTTTAAAAACTGCAGTTCCTTGATTGTCCACTTGAGGCTGGCTGCAGAGACACAGGAAACCACATACACACCCATTCAAAAAGACGATCTTTACAGCAGAAATTAACATGTTTACAGCCTGGTTCAAAAAATGAGTTTAGTCTGAATAGCTAATTTCTCTGCCGGCACACACTGTACAGGGTGATTTTTTTTTAATAATTCAGTATTTAAGAAGATATTAAACATATGAGTTTGGCCCAAATAAGGGCATGGCTGACTTTATTGACAGGTGCACACTAGCTTGTGTGGTGGAAAACTGGAAATGATAGACTCAAACAACAACGGTTTGTCTTTGTGAGCTTTATTCCGGCCTTCCGTAAGCTTTGCAAAGCGGTCAGATGGCAGAGTGATCTAGCAACCGAGACAAGGTCTGTTCAACTGACCCAGAGTGAAGATACAACACGTTACTTATTCTCTTCAGAGAATAATATTAACACATCATTGAGCATCTTCAAAGAACTGTAAGACAAACAAGAGAGCTTTTTATCACCTCTTGCTTCCTGGTCACCTTCCTGACTTCTCACCGTATGGTCTGCTCCTCAGCCATGGGAACAGATAACAATATACAAATCACAGAAGGTTTGGTATGTGTGAATGTTTCTAGCTTCTGATCAAAGCAAGAACAACATACTATCATGTCTGTATTTTTCCCACCACACTTGGACAAAGTTAGGTCGTGTTCGGCATTTCCAATTTGGCACCTGCCGACTATTGGCTTCAAAACGGCGCTTCAGGAACACATGGGTGACGTCACTGATACTACGTCCATTTATTATACAGTCTATGCTTGTAACAGGATGAAAGTCACCAGTTAACAGGGTTACTTATTTATCAGTAACACCAATATTTATAGTACTATAACATCTCACTGGTGGTTAGCTAACATAAAGTCAAAATAGACTCAGATATAAGCATTAGCACCTCCAAAATATTCATCTATGAATAGGGTTACAAAGGGGTGGAAAATTTCCTGTAAATTTCCATGGGAAGTTAAGCTGGGGAATTTTGAAAATATTCCAAATTGGAAACTTTACATGGGAATTATGTGAATATACTTGGAATTGAGGGTCATTTAATGGAAAGGTGTCATATCCAAGCATAAATATTTGTATAAGCCGACATCCATCCAAAACAGATGGAGGAATGCACAGTGCATGTAGGGGGCGTGGTCTCTATAGCTTGCAGTAAGCAGTGTGCTATGTGCATGTGATTGAGGAATAGCATAGATATGCAACTGTACCTCCATGAAATCTGGTTGTTTTAGTCAGGATTATGCTCAAATATATTTTCCCCAACTATATTTAAGTTCCCTATTAAGAGCCAACCTTTTAAATTCCTATTATTCCCATTAATTCCCCTGGAAAGTTCCCAACTTTGAAAATTCCTGGAATTTTGCAACCCTATCTATGCATGGTTACTTTGCTTGTTCAAACATCTAATATCAGGCATAAACTGGGCGTTTATTCTAGTTAGAAACAAAAAGCAGGTGTTAGCTTCTGAATAATTTAATACAAACAGGACGTCTGTGGTGTTTGCTTGAGGCCAATTGGATTGTATATTGCAACTAGATACATGCTTAGCTTATCAATTTACCAAAAAACTAGAGAGTTTGTTTGCAAATATTGGTGGTATGTTTGTTTTATTCACATTCACAAATTGGTCTGGATATGTCCGCTTTTGTAAGACCTTGAGTGTTTCTAATCAGGGTGACAGAACTTTAAAAGGCAGAATCCTCCCTCGGTTAAAACTGTATTTTGTGTCTCATTTGTAGAGGTTTCCAAACAAAACTGGACAGTGTACAGTCCCAACATGGACCAGGACTGAAATCCAAAACATATGAACATATTACATGGCAGAAGGGACTACAAGGGAGCGCTATGCCAAAGTAGACTTGGCAGTTTGACTGTTTTCACAGCAGAGGAGCTGATACAGTCAGCTACATTTTAAGAGCTGCTCCTCCTCCGACACATCAGCATTAGTTTTAGCCTGAGAGGCACAAATGCAGCCTCAGCAATTATTCCACCCAGCAGGGATTAATAGTCTTGGGTAATTTCAGTATCCTTGATTGTTTATTTATTTCATTCACACGCCAACAGTCCAATTTAAGCAAGGATTGTACAGTATTTGGATTCAGCAGGAGCTTTGACTGTGTCTGAATTGGCACTTAGGAACCTTGGGGAGGCACTCTTCCACGCTGACAGACTCTGAATCTCTATCAGGATTCATTCTTATTCAAATTGCACGGCGGTAGCTCATAAACATAGCATTAGATTATGGAAATGAGAGGTCTGCATCTATTCTGGTTTAATTCCTTTTGGGAGACATTTAATTTAAACAAATAAATAAATAACAGCGCAGCATCAGGTGTTTATGAAGGGTATTGTGTAAATTTAGCCAGGCAAACTGAATAATAATCACTCTATTTGACTATGTGCATTCAATCACCCATCACTGAACACTTCATTAAGGCTTTAATAGTCTTTTAAATATGTAGGACACTTGACTTAAGACAGATGCCAGGGGAATTTGCTGCTTGTCATTCAGAGGACTCTGTTTGTGGCCCAATAAAGTGTCCGTAACCCTGCAGGTAGCACATAGCTGCTTTATAAAGGGGAGAAGGAAGCAGTAATCGATGACCTTGAAATGAGAATGAGAATGAAAAGAAATGATAAAGTACTTTTGCTCATCATTGTTTAAGCTGTATATCTTAATATGCTCACATTGCAAACACCAAACACTGTAAAGGCATTTCCTGTGAGATTCTGACACCGACATATTATGCATCTTAGGTGATGGTTGCCCCGTACATCCTTCCTTTTTTTATCCCCACCCACCTTGTAGCATACTTTGATACGGCCACTGTGGGGAAATGGTTCACAGCTGGAGGGTGAGGGCAGCTTGTTGGCATTCAATCTGCTCACTTTTGAACATCTCGACCCTGAAACCGACCCTTAATTCTCCCTCCAGCAGGGATTCAGACAAACATATGCTGAATTTCCAGAGGCAAAATGCTGCTGATTCCTTGCAGCTTTAAACAGATTTTTTAGGGGGAAATCTTCAGACACAAGCACAGTTTTTGAGTCTGTAATGCACAAATCTGTTAAAATGAAAAAAGGTGTGGAAACTCAAAATTTCAAGGCAACTGTCTGCACTAGATTTTTGAGTTTTGAGGCTAACTAGAAATCTTACACTTGAGCCAAATGATTAGTTTTTGTTGATGTATCTTATTCATATGTAGTGTAACTTCAAGTTTTGAGTTACTAAGAAGTGAAAGCTGTGCCAACTTATTATTTTTTGTTCAGAAAATGTTCCTTTGTTAATAGGGGTGTAACGATTCATCTACTACATCGGTGGATCGCTTGGTATTCCTATGATCCGACTACATCGATCTGTGCTCGGCAAGAGAGTTAGAGTAAATGACACTCCGTCTGATCGGAGATGCTCCTCTACAGGTTCTCCCCGAGGGTGCGTGCTGTCACCTCTACTGTTTATCCTTTACACTAATATGTGTCAGAGCAGACATGAAAACAGATCCATTATAAAGTATGCAGATGATTCTGTCATTGTTAGTCTGCTCTATGAAAATTAAACACTAAAAAATTTGTTTTTTGAACATTTAAAGAAACAGAGATATCTGTTTTTGCAAATGAACTCTTCTTTTGTTCTGTTTGTTGACCTTTCTTTTGTTGTTGTTTTGTGTTAAGGCTGATTTATACTTCTGCGTTGAATCAACGGCGTACCCTACGCCAGGGGTCCGCATAGCTCCTGTACCTACGCAGAGGCCTACGCACATAGCTGACGTGCACCTCCTCCAAAATGTAACTCCCCGTAGAGCCGACGCGGACAGCAAGCCCTGTGATTGGTCCGCTCGGCGGCTTTGTCTTTCCCGCATTTACAGCACTTCCGGGATCCCGGACATCGGCCGCGCATCGTCCGTGTATTTCATCTCCTCCTCTCTATTCTTCATGTAATCATGTCTGTATGATAAACAGCAACATGTATCAGCTGTAGATTAACATAACACGCTCTGAATCTCTGTGGAAAAGTAAACAGAGACCGTAGCGGGGCCGGAAGCAGGCGGCCGGTTATCAGAGAGACCACACTGCCCTCAAGTGTTTCGGCGGAGAATTGCTGCGCGACACGGACACACCGACGCACAAGTATGTGGTGCTCATGTCTGCGTCAGCCCCTGCTGCGTAGGGGAGACGCAGAAGTATAAATCAGCCTTTACTGTTAATTTAATTGTCCCCTGTGTTTAATTGTTTTGGTGTTATGTGTATAATGTTAAATGCTAAAAAAAAAATCTATACAAAATACTCAATACTCAAAGAAAATACTCACCTTTAGGGCGATAAAATCCACACAGGACAGGAGACATGGCGCCAAATGTGGGGAATTGAAAGTGTGGAAGACCCCTGTAGATTTGAGTTGGAGACCCCGTTCTTTGCCTGAAGGATAGGATAGGATAGCAACTTTATTGTCATTGCAAAGAGATACAAGGAAACTTCGTTTGGCAGCATTTCCATACAGCAGTTTTCAATCCATCAATAAATACAATTTAAAAAGTTATTACAATAAATATTTACCCATATATAAATATAAATATAAATATGTGCAATCGTCGCTTTAAAGCTAGGGTTGGTAGTCTCGGAAAACCAGCATGAATTTGAATGTAGCATTTCCTCAGGACTCCGTCTAACCCCTCCCCTCCTCCCTCGGAGCTCCTCCAAAACGACGCCCCCCCGCTCACATGCACTAGCACCGCTGATCCTCGACCATATGATGGTGACTGATTCAACACCGGTCCTCACCAAAACATTCTCATAGTGAAAGTTAAAAACACAAACAAACATGGCTGCTGTTAGTACTCACAACTGTCATGCTAGCATTATCCAGTTGTACCGGTGACACGATATCAGGAGAAAAGTTATAACACATATATAACACTGTAACAGCTCTACTGTTTGTTAAACGTGTTCAGTGTAGATGTTATTAATTCCTACAGTGTTGGCGGTCAGTGAAGGCATCAGGAGAGGTGTAGAGAGTGCGAATGGGAGAGAGGAGAGACAAGAGAAGAAGTTCTTCATTCATTCAAACATTGATTGTTGCTTTGTTGGTTGGCGTGATCACGGCCGACAGTGACCGGTTATTAAAACTCAACGTGTTCACGAATTGGCTCGTCATCCCTACAGCGTCCGGGCGGACGCTACAATAAATATATATTTTCTGTAGGACTTACTGAACGTCATTAATTATTCTGCTTGTTGGTGAGAGCTTTTTAGACTCTGATCCGGACTACAGTCCTGAGCAAAGCACCTCATCAGGTCAGAGGGGACAGGCCCGAGGACGAGCAAGAGGGGCAGTAAATAGAGTCAGGGGAAGTAGAGGCAGGAGACGGGGACTCGGAGGAGTGCATGCCGGGGAAATGTACGCGCAGGAGGAGGGCAGAGCGGCTGGACGGGATTTGATTGGTTTAAAATTTGGGGAGCCAAAAAACGGTGATTGGTTGGTGTTTTCCCAGGTTTACTCCGGCTGTAGATAGCAGCTTTTCTTTGCTCTTTTTTAAGAACACATTATGTAATGATTGCCATCAGGACATAAAGATCATTTTAACCAGTATGACAAAAAGTGTATCTAAATCTGATTACCAACCCCAGCTTTAAGTAAGTAAGCATACTCAAATAATTTAGCCGAGCCTCAAACCCATAAGTTCAAGTTTTGCCAACCTAACTTATGAAATGAGACCAACTTTACGCAACAAACTTGAGATAACTACTTTGATGTAGTTTGAAACAAAATGGAACATTTTTAGTTTAATCATTTTCAGGCCAACAATTCTAAGTTTTCATTTTTACAGTGTAAGACACCGAGCATTCCCTTTTTCTGCTGTGCTAAGAATATGTGATTACTTCCAAACAATAGTGCATTAGCATCATCTGGGTACATCTGCACATATTCCATCATCTCTAAAGATGTACTCTTCCCAAGTGTTATTACGAGCAAAGAACTGAATGTAATTAAAGAAGAATCTATTTAAATGCCACATTAGTACTGGAGCACGTTTTCCCCAAAACATGCAATTATCCATGTTACCTTCGCATCCGTTAATTTGCTTCTTGAAGCTCATTTCAACTCATCATATAATTATGCTAATTCTATGATGGGAAATGATCCATTGTAGGATGAGCTATTATAATGTTCGGAGACATAGGATGAAGTCAACATGAGAGCTTCTCTTTAAGTCTTTCAGAAGAGTACCACTTCTTCTTTGTGAACGTGTGTTGCTCTGTCTTTCACCCATGATGCACATGTTGTGAATTAAGTCTGACTCATTGTGTTGACTTCATTAGATGTACTCACCCTGGTGTCATGTCTCGCTGCATATATGTGGTTTTAAGCTTTCTTTGAAGTGAATCAGAGCCATCATCATCCGCTTTATGCATCACAACTTTGTACAAATACAACTTCATCACAGGAGTATACAATCTTGCAGTGAATAATTGGAATAGTAAGTCTAATTGTAGATGAATGCAGGGATACTACTTTTCTATTTTTGACAGGAAACCAACCACCTTTACTTAGGATAATCATGAAGTCTGATCTCTGTGTGTCAAAACAGTAAAACACCACAATGCAGCTTTTGCTTTCTGGAAATTTTTAAGTCAAAAACTCAAATTTGAATCCTCTTCCATAAATAGATCTGGCATTTTGGCTTTCTTACTGATGTGAGCGAACAGGGTTAGAGACAGCGAGGTGTCGAGAGTAGGAAGGATGCCCTTAAACCACAACACAAAAAGCCAGTTTGAATTCTTTTGTCTGGAAGTACCTGCCATGCTGTCTGTTTACATGTCAGTGCTGCTGGGCTCTGGGCACTGGCTGAAAAGGCTGTAAAGAGAAAGGTGAATATTTTTAAATTATTTTTATACACTCTGAAAACTCATGGTGCAGGCAGACATTAAAGAAAAGTGACACTTTAGTATGAACTTGAACCCTGTTGGTTAAAAACGGCCTTAAACTTTGGTGAGGTGGGCGGTGGACAAACCACCCGCAATGTGCAGCTTCTATGCAGATGTGTAGCTCTTTCAAGTAGCACCATTAAGCCTGGTTTGTACTTCTTGGTTGTCCCTACACAGCAGTGAGCACTACATACAGTACTTGTGCATCAATATGTCCGTGCAATACTCCACCAAAACGCTAGAGGGCAGTGTGGTCTCTTTGATAGTTAGGTTGCTTGTTTCCGGCCCGCTACATTTTCTGTTAACTTTTTCACAGCAATTTTAAAAGTAATATGTAAATTAAAGCTGCTGTGAGGAACTTTTAGCTTGTATCGATTCTGGCACCCCCTTGTGGACAAAGTGATACCTCTTATCTCTTGCTCTGTACATGCAAAATAAGTGTCTTCAGACAATAACCTCATCCTGTTGTCTTTAAACATTTAGATTTATCGCACAATGTGATTATTTGCAATGAAAACAGTGTTTCTAGAGCGAGATGTCAATCATCTGTTCTGACACCTACCCCCTCAGAGAAGTTTCAGGCATTACAATGACAACAGAGAAGGTATCAGTGTTGTTGTAGATGATCTTGTTTGCTTTTGAGGGTCATAAAGAGGCATCAGTATCAGTTTCAGTCTGTTTCTCAGCCATTAAAAAACTCACAGTGCCTTTAAGAGCTGATACATGTTGCCGGTTATCATACAGCAATGATTACAGTGAAGGAGAGGGGAGAGATGAAATGTAAAGCCAATGGAGGGCGATTCAGGAAGTGGCGTAAATGCAGGAAATGCAATATCATTGAGCGGACCAATCACAGAGCTTTGTAGTCCACATCGATTTGACACCTAGTTACATTTTGGAGGAGGTGCGCATCAGCTACGTGCGTAGGCTTCTGGTACAGAGGCTACGCAGACCTATGCACATAAGCTACGCCATCAATCTTACACCAGAGTATAAACAAGGCATTATTGCCGCACAGCGCTGATAGTTGTGAGGTTTAGAGGGACCCACTGAGAGCACCCAATTGGCCAAGACTGGTCCCGCCCAGCTGAGCTTGTCACTTGTTGTTTTAACTTGTAGTCTTTTGAATCAAACCAACACTCCACAAGGTTAATAGACCATAGACTGTATAAAAGATGGATGCAGTATCCGTGACATCACTCTTTTGAAGTGCTGTTTTGAAGCCTATCGTCGGGGGGTGCCATATTGGAAATGCTGAACTCAACCTAACTTCGTCTGAGCTAGTGTGAGGTAAAGAGGCGGGCCTTTAGCCTTTTTGCTGACAGCTACAGAGTGGCCGCCTGTCAATCAAGTCAGCCATGTCCTTATTTCGGCAAAACCTTAAAGTTTAATATCTTAAAAATAATGAGTTATAAAAAAAACTCACCCTCTATACAGTGTGTAAGGATAGAGAAATAAGCTATTCAGACCTAAACTGTTTTTTGAACCAGGCTGTAAACATGTTTATTTCTGCTGTAAAGATGCCTTTTTGAATGGGTGTGTATGTGGTTTCCTGTGTTCCTGCAGCCAGCCTCTAGTGGACGCTAGATGAACTGCAGCTTTAAGCATTTCCGCATGGACTTCATATTGTAAGACTGGAGGTTGCCGCTTGGTTTAGTCCCTTTCTTGGTCTGCATTGAGGTCACCAGAGTTCTCATCAGCAGGCTTCAGATAGCGACTCCCTGCAAGTGGCGTCACTGCAGCATCCACCGCTCAGCTTCCCCACACCTTTCAACTTTTCTCCAACTGTCATCCACCAATCGAAACACCATCTTTTCTTCCCCCTCCAACTCATCTTCAAAAGACCCATTCAGCTCATCCCTGTGGCGGCAGCACTTTCAATGAACCCCTCGTACTGTTCACATTGTTGACTGGTAGCTGTAACTTTACTTCGACATGTACTGCTAACTTTGAAATTGAGGCACTAGTTCTGTTTCAAAGGGGATTAAAGCACAAACACAAAAACAACTCATAATTCTAATTTCGGCTCTTCTTAGAAGAGAAGAAGTTTTAATTTCCAAATGGCACTCTTGTTGTAAGCCATGAGCGAAATCTGTCCTTGGGTCTTTGTTGTCTAATTATGAGAACTTGTTGTTCTTTCCACAAAGCATGCAAGGTTGCCAAATTATCCTTTTGTCACGTTCAATGAAAAAGAAAACTCAACCTCAACTTGATGCTTTTAGAAAAGAGTCTCTGACACCGTATTTTGTGGAGTCGGTGCACATATCGCAGATAAATCATTATGACTTTGCAAATCCGTCATATTTACCCTGGAAAGTGGCTTGACTCAGCAGTCAATCTTTAAGCACTTGGAAGAGGTTCATCTTCTTGCTATTCAAAGCATCAAGCTCCGTTAGACAGATTGTTTAATTATTCTAATGAATCTAATTATACAGATAAGAAGTGAATAAACATATCCATCTTACAACTGGTTTGTTGTGGCCACCATTTATACCTTTCTTTTATCCCCCAACCATTCCTGTACTTTCCTTCTTTTTTTTTTACTGCAGGAAGTGAAGAGAAAATGAAAATTTTAAAGCACTATGAATAAAACATGGCCCCAATACCTTTGGTGCCTGTTGGTGGTAGTGTCCAGAATGTTTGATTGACATTATATTGTGAATCAGTCTATCAAGCCATGGCTATTTAGCAGCATACATCAGTGGAATATAAATGAGACAGGAGGCCATAGAACGCCGTGCTGTATGAATATTTTGCAAAATTGTACAAAATTAGATGCAAATGGTTTGAAGGAAAAAGTTGCATTTTAATAAGCTCCACATTCTTTGCCCTATACACCGTGTGGCAGATAAAAATAGCAATCCCCCGAACCCCAACACAAGGAATTCAATTAGCAGAAATAATGACAGGAATCAGAAGAGTTCATTAAAGTGTAGAATACAAAAAAAAAAAAAAAAGGAACAGCCTGTTTCTTGCTGCAACCACACACTACTGAATGTAACTACATGTACAGGCAATCACACCTCCTCATTCAGCATCCCATTCCCTGACAGGCCCCTCCGCTGCTATACCACCGGGGTCAGATTAGAAACATCCACAGCACTTTGTTTACCTTGCACCCCCAAGCCTTGTATAACTGAGCCATCTGTGAACTTCTCAGCGAGTCAGTCAGGAGATCAGTGCCAAATAGGCCTCAGCTGTCTGCCACTGGCTTGTTTTCAGCTGGATTTCACCTTCTCCTTCCCTCCTGGACTCCTATTAGTGTCAAAAAGGCCACCCATGTCCAGGTGTGAAGATGTCCTGCCAGGTTGAAGATGTGATACCAATTTGTTTTGCTCATAAAAGTCACTGGTCTGTACCTTGGGGGCACACTTGCTTGCTTTTGTCATATCAATGTAAACCAATTGTCCAGGTGTTTAATCTGGTTTCCTCCACTTTCTGCCTTCACTTAAATGTGACTGAACCTGACAAATGTATACCAGGACATGCATTAACACAGATGAGAACAAGCTTTAAAACTTTAGTGTATGGAGGAACTATTTATGGCTCAAATTTTGATGCAAATTGGAAATTTGGCTTAAAGTTGAGCACAAGCGTGGATGACATTTGAGTTGAAAGTTTCATGAAGCGGCTCAAACAACTTGAAACTTTCTAATCGGTCATAACTATCAGACACCCTACTTCAAGAACATCATATGCACTGCAATAGTTAGAACATTAGCAATGTGCAGCCCTCAGTGGGACGTTTAAGGCCCTTGATTAGAGCTAGGCGATATTGAAAATGATACCACGATAAAATATTTCATATCAGTCTTTCAATAATGATTTCATTTAAATTTAAAGGCAGATTTTTGTTCCCGAGTGACAGTTTGTTATCTTGTATCTGGATTTAGTTTTCTGATTAGCTTCTTGAATCCCTCATTTCTGACTGTGCTAACAGGAGTATTGTTTTGAGTTGTGCACCCCCCTTTAAGATTACTAAGGGTAAAGGGCAGAGATATTTTTCCCACAGTGCTGTGAATGCATAACAGTTATTCAGTGTTCAGTGGACATTAAACATGTCTGAAATGCACAGCAGAAGTTGTCTCTGTACTCTTCCTTTACCCACATCCTGAGAGTATACTTAATGAAGTGTATTAAGTTAATAGTTAACACAGAGTCGACTCAGTGTCAGACTAACCACTCTACTTTGAGCTGGTAAGTTTTGAGTTTTCTTCTGTGTTGCTGTGGCTCGTTTCAGCTGTGTTTACATTCCACTCCAAACGTCTTTAAGCCCCGCCTACCTCTCACCCTGCGACATGATTGGTTGTTCAATGTTGCTTCTTCTTCTAATGTTGGGTTGCAGCTAGCATTCAAGGCTCATTAGTGCCCCCTCCTTTTCTATTGTTTGGGGGGTGTTATTACAGGTTTGAATATTTCTAACATTTTTATTGAACATTTGTTTTATTTATATTGAGACAATTCATATCACGATAATTAGCATTCTTGAATTATCGCCCAGCCCCACTCAAAGAGCAGTGAAGCATTCTTACTGAACAAACTGAGGAAATGCTGTCAAGATATCTTAATGAGGAAACACTGGAGGTTAAATAAGATGTTAAAACTCAAGATGGGAAATTAAGCTCAGCAAAATAAAATAAAGTAATGAGTTAATAATAACACACTAAAATATTAAACTAGTAAAATAAACTAAGATGCTTCACTAAAGGAAATACAGCAAAGTAAAACATAATAAAATATTAAAATGCCGATAGGTTATCTGTAAAAAATCATAGGATAAGATCTAATTAATAACTTAAAGGTGACATATCACGCTTTTTTCATCAACATATATTGGTCTAAGAGGTCCCCAAAACATGTCTTTAAAGTTTATGCTCAAAAAAACACTTTGAAATCAGATTTTGGCCTGCCTGAAAAGCCCTCTTCTTCAGTCCTCCTCAGAACACTCTGTTTTCTCTCTGACCACGCCCCCTCAGGATGTGGATGTGGCCTCGGCTGTCCAGCACGTTGGTCTAATGTTTACATGTTGGCTGAATATACACGGCTGCTCAGAGATCACGTTACTTCAACCCTCTGAATCTGATCCAGAATCTGATCCTGACGAAGAGGCGCCTGCAGCAGGACCTTTCTGAAGGATTGGTCACAGATTTAGTGTTTCTTGTTGTTTTATTTATCAGTATGTCGACGTGTGTCTTGGTACACAGCTACGAACATGTAGCTATGTGGCTATGCTAACTAGTGCTAGCACTTATCCATGATAAGTAAAAACCATCCACTAGATCTTCAAATCTGCAGATGTGGGGAGTAAAACCGACCTCTGCCAGAAAGGCAGCAGGACCTTTCTGAAGGATTGGTCACAGATTTAGTGTTTCTTGTTGTTTTATTTGTCAGTATGTCGACGTGTGTCTTGGAAACAGATACAGCTACAGCTATGAACATGTAGCTATGCTAACTAGCGCTAGCACTTATCCATGACAAATAAAAATCATCCACTAGATCTTCAAATCTGCAGACGTGGGGAGTAAAACCGACCTTTGTGTTTATTAAGACTAGCATGCCTCCCTCCTAAGCTCCTTGTTAGCACACATTTGTGCAAGTAATGAAAAACGGAGGAGGGGATTCAGTATTATTTTATACAGTCTATGGGCTGAACAAGCTCCGAGCTCTGACTCCGTGACAGACCGGATATTGTTGTTACGTAACAAAAACAGGGAAGTCTGAAACGGCTCGTTTTACACACATTTACAGAAAGGTGGAGAAATCAGAACAGGGGCAGAATGGATTATTTTCATTCTCGGGGGGTTTGTAGACAGGGACACATATTTCAGGTAGAGAACCATTAAAAAGTCAATTTTGCATGATATGTCACCTTTAAATAAAATATTCCCAATAAATTCAAAAATAGATACAAAATAAAAAATAACTGAATAAATTGTATATTTGTGTCTATAATAATTCAAAAATAGACAGTTTATACTTAAAAAGTGACTAAAATTTGAACTAGATAACACATGAATAAAGTAAGATGGAAGAGGACTGTTATAAGAATAACACTTAGTTAAAAGCAAGACTAAAAAGGGTAGGTCTTCAGAGTTCTCAGTGTTTGAGCGAGACTGTTTCAAAATCAGTAAAAAACTCCTCACAGTGCCTTTAAGTTCATGCAGCCCAAACTTTGTGGGTTTAAGTTTCCAGAAGGTTTCAGGATAAATGCACCAGACAGTCGATGCAAGAACATCAAGAAATACAAATATAAATAATGTATTAGCTCATAAAGTGTACAGAGGCATAATTTAAAACAGAAACATTTAAGGCAAATATAAAACAGACCTTAAATGAGCCTCCTCCAGTAGCTTTCATGTCTTAGAAGTATAATAATACTTCTGATAGTGTTCCAGTATCAAAGCAATGCAAATGGCATGCATTGATCTTTAATGTGAAAGCAATTCAATCCTAATATATTAGATGACATGAGCAAGACATCAACAAGCGCTCAAGATGCTCCAACAATGCTAGATCAATCCAAGTGGCTTTGATCTGTACATGGAGATATCATCAGTGGCATTGCTTTAAAGTACTACAGACATGATGTAAGGTAGACTTGTGTTTCATCTCAGCTGTGATGAGTCCACATGTACGACTTTCTCTTGCATTGTTTTCAAGCCCACGGTGTCTGAAAGGCTGGAGATGGATTACGTGCCAAAGCTTGGGTTTCTTACCCAAAGTGAAAAAAAAATGGTGGCTGATGATCCAAAGTATGATTAATGCCCAATGCCAGGACGCCTTGTTCGTATCAATACATGCTGTCACTGAGATTGCTTTCCCAGGTATAACATGTGACGCCGACAGAAGCAATGGCACATGATGTGTTTGAAATAAATGCTTGTCATGGAAATAAATGTGAAAATAGCTGCCAGACAGCCTGTCAGCTTCAATACATCCTGGTTGGTCTGTTGCATTACTGTACCTGAGATGTTCGTAGAAAGAAAAACAACCTGGCTGCGTGTTTGTGACTACTTGTGTGTACTTGCTGACAGCTAAGGACTTTAAGGGCATATTGGTTGTTATATGGCATGAGCATACTTCTCTCTTTTTTTTTTACATTTCCCTGATGGCTGATATCAAGCCTTCAAGCACTTTTTTCTTTTTCGCTCCCTGTCATTTCACAGTGACATTGCTGACACCTCGTCCGACATGACAATTATTCATCCAGCAACAAACACCAACAGCAATGTTTGAAGAAAGAGAAGGAGGCCTAAGTCTGGGGATCAATACAACATGGTCTGTTCTATTCATTTCGGCATGGTGAATGATTAATAAGAGAAAAAAAAAGTTGGGCATTAGAGAGATGAGACTGGAATAACTACAAAAAGCTCTTATTTCTCTACCACTGGCCTTTCTCTCTGTGTGACGAGAACAGATTGGGTGTAATAATGGAATGACAAATGTCAGGTTTTTCTTTTTGGCGTGTGTTGCAGCATTTTTTTTTTTTACAGCCAAAACAAACTTGTGTGCACGCCTCCTTAGCTTAACTAGAGCAAGATGGAAAACAACAGGAAGAAATATGACAGAGCAGTTCAATGGGTTGCATATGCAATAGGGTCGCTGATTCGTTCATAGGTTCTAAAATTCTGGTTTTAAGAAGGTTCAGTCTGACTACATGAAATACAAGAAAAGAAGATTTAAATTCATCATTATGATAATCATGGAACAAGTCCTCTGTCGTGTCAACTTTACAGAACATTTTCAGTTGGTTTTGTTCCATCACAAAAAAAAACAGTTTAGAATATGTGATGAAAAATATCCAGGTTAGAGTAAAAAATGAAGGCTTGTTGTTAAGTTGTAAGAGTTTAAACGGTGTACATGTCTCTTCTTCATGACACGACCTGTGGACCACAGCTATCATTTGACATACATGACCCCACTTCCATTACACTATTTACGTGACGCTGCTTGTGCAATGTAACATATTTTACGTTACTGATGTTATGCTACTTACGTGATGCTACTGATGTAACACTAGTTACATGAAGATACTTACATTTTGCTACTTAGGTTCAGCTACTTGCGTGACGCTACTTGCATGATGCTACTTGCATGATGCTACTTGCATGATGCTACTTGCGTGATGCTACCTACATGACACTTCTTACATGACACTCCTTAGGTGACGCTCCTTGCGTGACACTCCTAAGGTGACACTTCTTACGTGACGCTCGACACTTCTTATGTGACGCTCCTTATGTGACGCTCCTTATGTGACGCTCCTTACGTGACGCTCCTTACGTGACGCTCCTTACGTGACGCTACCTACATGACACTTATTACGTGACTCTTCTTATGTGACGCTCCTTATGTGACGCTACTTACGTGATGCTCCTTACGTGATGCTCCTTACGTGACGCTACTTACGTGACGCTCCCTACATGACGCTCCTTACGTGACGCTACCTACGTGACGCTACCTACGTGATGCTACTTACGTGACGCTCCTTACGTGACGCTCCTCAGGTGACGTTACTTACGTGACGCTCCTTACGTGACGCTACTTACGTGACGCTACTTACGTGACGCTACTTACGTGACGCTCTTTAGGTGACGCTCCTTATGTGACGCTCCTTATGTGACGCTACTTACTTGACTCTACTTGCATGACGCTCTTTAGGTGACGCTCTTTAGGTCACGCTCCTTATGTGACGCTACTTACTTGACTCTACTTGCGTGACGCTACCGACGTGACCCTACCGACGTGACCCTACCAGCGTGACGCTACCTGCGTGACGCTAATTATGTGACGCCACTTACTTGACGCCACTGACTTGACACTACTTATGTCACACTACTTACTTGATGCTCCTTACGTGTGTGGTTAATTATTTTTCGCTGTTTACATGCTACTTCATGATGATTCTTACAACTTGCTACCTCTGTGAAGCTATAGACCTGATGCTAAAACAGCGTTTCTACATATAAGATGCTTAATATCCATCAATAGATACAAGAGGTTATGTGCATGTCATTTGCTGCACAACTTGAAATAAGACAAACTTGGACTTTGAGCCTTTGCAGGAGTCAAATCTCAGGTTTTTAGTTAAATTATTGCATTTGGTTAATGCCTCATTTACATCCTACATATTAATTGATCTTGAAGCTAACTTTTCTCTGTTTATAGTGCAATAATTTTGCCCCCTAAAACCAGACAAACACAGATATTTGTATGAAACTGATTTACTTAAAGACAAATTTTATCTGCAGGGTGTCAATGTCTGTGCCAAGTATTAATAGACATCATCTCTAAGTTAGAATATAACAACATGAACATGAATATTACCAAAGAATACTGATTTACACAAATCGTAAACAGGACAGAAATGTCATATATGTAGGCATATGTTGGGGCGTGTTTAGCTTTATCTTTAACAGTTACTTCCAGCTGTTATATTCAGCTGTTATAGCAGATTGTTGGACAGCATATGGAGCCTTAAAGAACTGGGATAAGAAGTCAACAATTATGAAAGTAAATACATTGTATTAAGATGTTAAACACCTTTACATGTATAACATGACTGACAGCTCTGGAGAGTTACAGCTGTGGTCCTGTTTCCTCCAACAAGGAGAAGACAAAGAGGATCGCAGCTTCACATTCCTATAATGCTTCTGTCTCTCTGTCTTCTCCTGGCCTCTGCCCCAGTGCATGCTGGGAGAGTTTGGAGGCCTCTGGAACCACGAGCAGTGGGGACATAACACAGGTAGACAGAAAGAATGACAGGAAATCCATGGTTTAATGTGCTGGAACAACTGGAGCCGCAGTGAAGTGGAAATGCTGCTACCAGCACACTCTGCTCCGTCTTCTCTTCACTTAAATAATGTGCTGACTCAGAGTCCACCCCCGCGATTCAATTAAAATTAAATACTGAAGCTCTTATGTACTATTCATGAACACAAGGAGGCTTTAGTTTTCTAGAGATGTATTTATGTAATATTAAAATATGGAAGTTATGCAAAATGTGGGTTTGATAATAAGAAGTATAGGTTTTCTGCCAGAGAAGCTTTTTTTGTATTCAAATGCTTTTTTTTTAACCCGATTATTCAAACAGCACATTAACTCTTTGAACTCTGCAGGAGAGAATAGTCTGCAAGCTTTCTCAGTGAGATTCTTCAAATGCTTCATGTACATTAGATGATTCATGATTTCAGATTGAATGCAATGTATGTCCTGTATTTTATCTGATGTCTCAAAATAGAAACTTAAAGATCCAAAACTGTACTCTAGGTTCAAACCTGACCTTGAGATATAACACCTAACACCTGGTGGAAAAAGCTCAACAGACTTTCCTCGAAAGGACTGTGAAACCAAGCTCTAATCTTAAAATATGAAGCCCATACGGAAGTGCTAAAAACTGCAGTTCCTCGAACGTCCACTTGAGGCTGGCTCCAGAAACTTTGCCCAAATAAGGACACAGCTGACTTGATTTACAGATGGGCACCCTGTAGCTGTTAGCAAAAAGGCTAAAGGCCCGCCTCTGCCTCACAGTAGCTTGAATGAAGTTAGGTTGACTTCAGCATTTCCTATATGCTGACGATAGACTTCATAACAGCGCTTCAGAAACAGATGGGTGACATCATGGATACTACCTCCATTTTTTATGCAGAGATGCATAAAAGCGGCAACCTCATGTCTAAAAATATGATTTCAATGTGGAAGTGCTAAAAACTACAGTTCATTGAGGCTCTGCTTGAGGCCGGCTCTGGAAGTACCAGAAACCACATACACACCCATTCAAAGAAGACGATCTTTACAGCAGAAATAAACATGTTTACAGCCTGGTTCAAAAGACGAGTGTAGTCTGGATAGCTCATTTCTCAATCGGCAAACACTGTACGGGATTATGAGTTTTCCAATTGGAGGCACAGCTGACTTGATTGACAGGTGGGAACACTGTAGCTGTTGGATAGGAGGCTCAAAGCCCGCCTCTTTACGTCACAATCACTCAACAGCAGCAATATGGCTCCCACTGACGATTGGCCTCAGAACAGCGCTCAGAAACAGATCGGTGACGTCACGAATACTACGTCCATTATTTATACAGTCTATGGTTGAAACCAAGCGGCAAGCTCTGATCTGAAAATATGAAGCCCATGCAAAAGTGCTAAAAACTGCAGTTCCTCAAGCCTCCACTTGAGGCTGGCTCCAGAAACATTGGACACCGCAAACCACATACACACCCATTCAAAGAAGAGGAACTTTGCAGCAATAATAAACAGATGGGTGACATCATGGATACTACGTCCATTTTTTTTAATGCAGTCTATGGTCAAAACAGGCCCAGTAACAGGAGAATGGAAGGACTTGAACTGAGTAGTAGAAGCGGTAGCCTAGAACATTGCAGGAATGTAGCTTCCAAACCTGAACACCACCTACACCTTATGTCTCAAGAAGAAGGCCACCAACATATGCTTCAACATCACTCAACTAAGTCACTTCCTGTTTGAACCTCTGCTGCCTTGTGGATGATTCAGGGTGATGGAATCTGACATTGATAGGCTAAAACAGCTTTTTCCTTCCATCACACCCCCACTTTAAAAAAAACTGGATAAACTAAACACATAAACACACTAAAACTTTGTGTCATTAATACAGTTAACAAGATCATGAAAAAACAGACCTTCCTTGGCTTCTTTTAAAAGGTTAATGAAGTGTTGAGTGCGTGACACAGACTGTGTGTGTAGTCTAAGTTTCCTCCTCTGTGTTTGTTCACAGGTTGGTCTGAGGCCAGCATGCTAGCATCATGCTGGAATCACACCCAGCTATGATTTATTCTGGCTCGCTCTCTCAAAGGCGGCACTCCTGTGTCACTGTTGCTTTCGCTCTCTCCAACTAAATACATAACTCTCAGCTCAATGGTTACACTTTCAAGCTATTTATGCGCCCATTCATGCCTCGTTTATCGAGAGCAACAAGTTCACACCCCCTTCGATTGGAGTTTTTAAAAGTCCTCCTGGGAAATGAAGGAAGTGGCTTATTTAAGCAGGAGAAGATGAGGCAGGTGGAGGGGATGAGACAGCAGAGATGTCAGCTGCAGCATCACTCAGGGATAATATCTGAAAGTTTAGGAGGTTTAGGAGCACCTGAGGGTGGATTTCTACTTTAAGCCCACTTTGTCTCTGGAAAAGTCAAACAAAACAGAAGGTAAACCCAAATCAAACACCCAGGAATCCAGCAACTTCAACTTAATTAATATTCTGTCAGGTAGCAACATGTTCGTTTGAATTACTGACAGTTATGAGGTCAAAAGTGAGCTTTCAGAATGAACCAGGATCAGTGGGAACAGGATGATGCCTGACCCGGGAAGGTTTACACTTAAGACTCAGAGTAATCTGTGAGCACATAGTTCTGTAGATTTTTGTGATGCAGATTTTTGGAGTGTTTAAATAAGATTTATATCCCTGAGTCTGAACAACCTGAGCTGAAAGGGTTTGTAAGTTAACAACCAATACCAAATGATGAATCTATGAAATTGTGAGAGTAAAAAGTACAAATATTTCATTTGTTTTCCATTAAAATTGAGTTAAAAGGAACACACAACACCCATCCATCCATTTACTTCAGTTTATCTGGGGTCGGGTCGCGGAGGCAGCAGATCCAAGCAGATTGACCCAGACATCCCTCTCAACAGCAACACTTTCCAGCTCCTCCTGGGGAATCCTGAGGCGATACCAGACCAGGTGGGAAGGTGGGATATATAACCCCTCCAACAAGTTCTGGGTCTACCCCAGGGCCTTCTCCCAGTTGGACGTGCTAACAGCCAAATTCCACCAGATATGTGACTGGTCCATCTCCAATCCGTCACAGCACCAGATCTGATAGGTCTACTCTAATCAATTTGTTAACTTCCACTGGATCCGCTCTGTAGTGTTCCAGCTGCGTCTCTGATCCGGTAGGTTGGAGCTATCCGGATGTGTGACGCAAGACTTCTATTGTTCTGCTGCCTCCGCAACCCGACCCCAGATCCAAGCAGATTGACCCAGACATCCCTCTCAACAGCAACATTTTCCAGCTCCTTCTGGGGAATCCTGAGGCGATACCAGACCAGGTGGGAAGGTGGGATATATAACCCCTCCAACTAGTTCTGGGTCTACCCCAGGGCCTTCTCACAGTTGGACGTGCTAACAGCCAAATTCCACTAGATTCGTGTCTGGTCCGTCTCCAATCCATCACAGCCCCAGATCTGATAGGTCTACTCTAATCAATTTGTTAACTTCCACTGGATCCACTCTGTTGTGTTCCAGCTGCGTCTCTGATCCGGTAGGTTGGAGCCATCCGGATGTGTGACGCAAGACTTCTATTGTTCCCAGATGCCTGAGCACGACGCATCAATCTCAACAGAGCAGATGGAGTGGGACAGGAAGTCAGGTTTCACCAAAACAAAATGAAAACATCCGGTTAATTTTCAGAATCAAACACTTTGTGTTATCACCAGATTGTATTTCACTTAACTACAACAACAAACCAAAGTCATGATGAGCGGAGCCAGGCCTGGAGTCAACAGGTCAGAGGTTTTCAGAGGACCAGGAAGACAACATGGATGAGGAGAGGAGGAGGAGAATCAGTGATTCAGTAATTACCTCAGTGACATGACTCCAGCGGTCCTGCTCGGTGCTACGTTCTGAAAATGCAACCGGTGGGTGTTGACGGGCGAGAGAGCAAGGAGCTGGACTGTAGCGGATCAGAGACGTTCCACAATCTCATTCTTTCAGTCAAGACCATAGATGAGGGTTGGAACATAGACCGACTGGTCTTTGCCTTCCAGCTCAGCTCCCTCTTCACCGCAATGGTCCAGTACAACGCCTGCATAACTGCTGATGCAGCGCCAATCTGCCCCTCTATCTCGCGCTCTATTTTACCCTCACTTGCAGACAAGACCTTGAGATACTTAAACCTCCTCACATAACATATTTAATCCAAATTATTCTCAAAATGTACAAAATATTTTGTGACTCTTCGTCACCAAAACGGCATCATGATGACCCTTCTTTGAGAATCTTCCAGTTCTCCACATCTGCAGAATTTGCTTAAAGCTGCTGTGAGGATCTTTTGTTTTGTATCGATTCTGGCGCCCGTCTTGTGGACAAAGTGATACCTCTTATCTCTTGTCCTAAACATGCAAAAGTAGTGTTTTCAACAAAAGCCTCATCCTGTAGTCTTCAACAGCCAACTTTATCAGGCAATGTGATTATTTTCCATGAAAACAGTCAAATAAGGGCTGTTTCTGAAGCAAGATGTCCATCATC
Organism: Notolabrus celidotus; assembly: GCF_009762535.1. Taxonomy (NCBI): domain Eukaryota; kingdom Metazoa; phylum Chordata; class Actinopteri; order Labriformes; family Labridae; genus Notolabrus; species Notolabrus celidotus. Next base: position 28,924,752 of record NC_048288.1, read on the forward strand.
TGGTCTGGCACCTACCCCCCCAGGGCAGTTTCAGGCATTAAAAATGACAACAGAGAAGGTGCCAGTGTTGCTGCTGATGGACTTGTTTGCTATTGAAGGTCATAAAGAGGCATGAGTATCATTTTCAGTCATTTTCAGTCATAGGGCCTTTAAACTAAATGCAATATTAAATGTTATTTACCTAACATGTTTGATGTTTGTGCAAACATTAATTTGAACTCGATTATGCAAACAATTATTCCAAGTAAGGTCACTGCCAGCCCTTCTTAGAAGTTACATAACCACTTTATAAACTCCATGTTGCAGACTGAGGTGAGGAACAAACACCCAAAGTGTTTCCATAGGAAACAGGAGCTTCATTTTTTTATAATTCTACAAAGAATTACAGCTATATATCTACCATGGTTTAGGTTTCAGATGACTCAAAAAGAATAATGCAAACAGCATTTCCATGCAGCCGCCTTCAGGAGGTTAAAACAAGAGGAATTTTACACGTTGGCTTTGTTTTTCATGGGTGAACAGACAAATGCATCGCCAGTGACAGCAGCACATTCGGGAGCTTCAAACACAAGGAATGTAAGTGGAGTAAGCAGAGGCGTTTTGTTTTTTGACAGTGGCCTTGGACACAGAAAACCCAGTGGATAAATACTGTCTTGAAGAGAAGGAAGTGCCTGTGCTGTCATAGCTGCTGTATGAAGAGTGGCCTTTACTGAAGCCCACACTGAAACAATGAGTCTGAAAATAACACACAGAAAAATCAGGGTTTCTTTGACAGCTGACAAAAAAATACCCAGAGCTGAATATTGTAGAATAATAGACACAGCCATATTTCAAAAGTGTAATATAACATAAATCTCAGTTGATTTATTTCTCAGTGAGAGCTCGGGTAAACAACTCAGTCATTTTGAAAACTGTGCTGAACCTCAGTGGGGATCATGAGCGTGAGGCTGAAACAGAAGACTTTTACTTTATCGAGTGATGCTAAATATTTCTTCTGCCTAACTTCTTCTGTTCCTGTATCATAGTGCTTAGAGGTGAGGACTGTAGACTGTATGGACGTAAGATCCGTGACATCACCCATCTGCTTCTGAAGTGTTGTTTGGAAGTCTATCGTCAGCGTATTGGAAATGCTGAATTGACCTAACTTCATCTGAGCTAGTGTGAGGTAAAGGCCTTTAGCCTTTGCGCTAACAGCAACAGGGTGCTCGCCTGTCAATCAAGTCAGTCATGCCCTTATTTGGGCAAATTACGTAACTTCCATATCTTCGAAAAAATACAGAGTTATAAGAAATTCATCCCCGTACAGTGTGTGCAGGTAGAGAAGACCCGAACCGTATTTTGTAACAGGCTGTAAACATGTTTATTTCTGCTGCAAAGATCGTCTTTTTTGAATGGGTGTGTATGTCATTTTCGGTGTTTCTGCAGCTAGCCCCTAGTGGACACTTAAGGAACTGCAGTTTTCAGCACTTCCGCATGAGCTTCATATATATATATTTTTTCAAAGTTATATTTTTTGGCATTTTTGCCTTTATTTCATAGGACAGCTTAAGAGAGACAGGAAACGTGGAGAGTAGAGAGCGGGGGAAGACATGCAGGAAATGGTCGACCGGTCGGGAATCGAACCGTCGACCCCTGCGACGAGGACTGTAGCCTCTGCATGTGGGGCGCCCAGACCACTAGGCCACCAGCGCCCCAATTAGCTTCATATTTTAAGACTGGAGGTTGTTGCTTGATGAGCACCTTCCTGTTACAGGATGATCTGATTCTTGATGGGTGAGTACAGATTCAGGAAAGTCTTTAAAAAAACAGAACAATTTGATGCGTTAAGATTTTAAACAATACCTTACGATTCAAATTCAGAATAAAATTAGTGTTTAGGGGCGCAGAATTGGCCTAATGGTTAAGTTGCACGCCCATGTAACGGGTTGCCCGGGTTCAAATCCAGCCTGCGGCCTCCTTCCCACATGTCATTCCCCCACTCTCCCTCCCAGTTTCCTACACTATAGACCTTTCTGGAGTCCCTGAGTTCCATTGTCTCGTAGATTCCTCTGAGCTGCTGTAGACGTCCTCCTACTGTGGACGATCTGGACTCCAGCTGATACGGACGTGCTGGACTCCAGCGGCAACAGCTTCTACGACTCGTCTCATCACTATCACTTCTCTCTCTTACTCCCCTCTATCTGTCTTTCCAGACCCAACTCGGTCGAGGCATGATGGCTGTCTAACATGAGTCTGGTTCTGCCTGAGGTTTCTGCCTGTTAAAGGAAGTTTTTCCTCACCACTGTAACTAGCTAAATACTGCCATGTGCAATGCTCATGATGGATTAAGGTGGGGTCAGACTGAGTCTTACCCTGTCTTGAAGTTGGGTCTCTGTTCATAATTTGACATAGAGTGGTCTAGACCTCCTATGTTTGTAAAAGCGTCTTGAGATAACGTTTGTTGTGATTTGGCGCTATATAAATAAAGATTGATTGATTGATTGATTGATTGACTATCCACTGTCGTCTCCACTGTAAATAAAGGTGTATAAGCCCAAAAATAAAAACAAAAATAGCTTTTACTTTAAAAAAAACTAAGAATGTGGGCCATTCTAATACAGCATTTCCTTGTGTTAAAAGATAAAAGTTAGCTCAACTGTACAAACAAACATGTTGCAATAATGTGTATGAACTTAAACCATAATACCTTCGTACCAAAGTGTCTGACTTTGACAGTTTTGTGGAGAGAAATATGAAAACTTGCTGCAACACAGGAATCTTTGCACTTCAGTCTGACTCTGTGTGCTTTGCAAAGCCTGGCAAACACTTAAGCCGCAGTCTGCTTAAGCTCTCATCTTAGCAAAGGTTTCTGTGTGTGGTTTCGTCACCAGGTAATCGGGACTTATCCTGGACTGGGACTCAGGTAATGGGGACCTGACTTTGGACTCGACTTCTCTTGTGACTTAAAAAAAAAGCTCATTTGAAAAAAACATGATGCATTCGTCTGCCATGTAACATGAAAATTTCGGTTTTCCTGGCAGCTCCTCTTGTCCATATTTTCTATAACTTCTGAAAACAAGCCGTGTTCCTCGCAGTGATTCGCTCGCTGCTGTCTGCAGTTTAAAAACTGTCTCCTCTCCTCTTTTCTCCTCAGTGCGCACAGCTGACAGGGATTATTTATCCTCTTGGAGTTTCATGAAGTTTGTATTGTCACATAAATCCTCAGGGCTCCAAAATCAAGTCAGCGGGCCACATCTTAATCCTTGACAACATAATGTACATTAGAATAAGCATTTATATTCTTGGCCTGTGAACAGCATTGTGTCCAACAGGCAGACAGACACATAGTCGACGCCGCAGCACGAAGTACAAGCCAGAATCCTTGCATCAAGTGAAGCGTATTCATTTAAATATTCTCTTGTGTCATTCACTGATTAGCATATAAAGGTTTAATTAAACATTATGAGAATATAATCCTCAACGTTCTTCAGAGTCTCAGGGCCAAACTCTCAGCGTCTGACATGTTGTTTCTGTCAATTCAAGGCCTGCTGTTATTTATCGATTGCCATGTCGGCGGTTACGTCGAGGTAAAGCGAGGTCGTTGATATCGAACTTAACAGCGGCTCATCATGTTCAATGATTTCACAAACCAAAAAAGCTGAACATCCTGAACGAGAGATTCAAACTCAGCTGTTCAGTATTTTCCCCTCTCATTTAAATCCATCGTTTTCACAGCAGACAGCAAACACAGCTCAGGTAATCAAATCCTGACCCGTCAGCAGGGGCCCAGGGCGAGAAATGATGAGCTGTTGTGCTTTGTTGTTGTTGTTGTTACTATTTCACTCTTTTTTGGTATTAAAATGAAATTTGGGATTTAAAATGTTTGCCATAGGAAGGTTTCTGCAGACTGGACTGATTCTGACATGTCATCTTTTATTTCTAACCACCTTTAAAAAAGCTTTCTAGAAGTCTTTGATATAAAATGTTTAACATCAATAGACAGGAACAGACGTGTCGATACCATTGGACTCCTATTTTTAGACCGGAGGTTGCCGCTTGGTTCTCAACCATAGACTGCATAAATAATGGACATAGTATCCATGATGTCACCCATCTGTTTATTATTGCTGCAAAGATCCTCTTCTTTGAATGGGTGTGTATGTGGTTTGCGGTGTCTGGTGTTTCTGGAGCCAGCCTCAAGTGGAGGCTCTTGGAACTGCAGTTTCACTTTTGCATTGACTTCAGATTTTCAGATCAGAGCTTGCTGCTTGGTTTCAACCATAGACTGTATCAATAAAGGACGTAGTATCCGTGACTTCACCCATCTGTTCCTGAGCGCTGTTTTGAAGCTAATCATCGGTGGCAGCCATATTGGAAATGCTGAACTCAACCAAAAGAGTGTGAGGTAAAGAGGCGGGGTTTGAGCCTCCTAGCCAACAGCTATGTTTTCCCGCCTGTCAGTCAAGTCAGTCATGTCCTTATTTGGGCAAAAACTCGTGACCTTAATATCTTCTGAATTGTCGCTTTAGAAAAAATTCACCCCCCGTACGGTGTATGCTGATACTGGTAAAGAAGGCCAGCTCTGTCCTGGGCTGCCTGCTGGACCCTGTGGAGGTGGTGGCTGACAGGAGGATGATAGCAAAACTATCTTCTCTGATGGACAACACGTCACACCCCCTCCAGGAGACCATAACAACACTAGGTAGTAGGACTGTCAACGAATACTCTAAATTTGAATATATATTCGAATATTAAAAAAAACGGAGATTCGATTGTGAAAATTAATATTCGATTGTGGAAAAAAAACACATCAGCGGCTGCTTTGAGAGTGGGCGCACTGCATGACGGGTCAGGGACAGGTCACAGGAGTCACACGTACAGCGTGAAGCAGACGGCAGAGAGAAATCTTTCCGTCCCCGGATCCTCAGTGCGCGCTGAACGCGTCTTTTCCTCCACTGGAAACATAGTGAATGAAAAGAGATCGGGCCTCTTCACATGCCGACCGGCCTCTTCACATGTGGACTGTCTCGTGTTTTTGGCAAATAACCTGTCCGGCCTAAGACCCTACATTGACAGTGGACTAAAAGAGCCCGACAATCAGTGACACTGGGATAAAATGCAGTTTTTCCTCTTTTTTTATACAAGCGCCAAGAATGTAAGTGGACTACTATTTCGTTTTTTTTTTTTTAAACAAAGTTTATTTATGAATTTTTCAATACAATAATAATAATGTACAGTGATGACATATACTGATTAATAGAATCCCTCACCACCCCCACCCATGGTAACATTAAGAGGGAATACAACTTAATATCAAAACATTACAATGGAATGAAATGAAATAAAAACAAATGAATAAATAATAATAATAAAATAAATAATATGAAATACAATACATAAATTGAAATAAATACCAAAGTTAAGAAAGTGAAATGTTATGGGTTAAAACAGTACACTATTATCTAGGGCATACACAAGCACTGAAACACACAAAAGAGGGGAGAAGCCGCATGAGCCAAAGGGGCATCTCAAGGGTCCTCTTATTGCTTACATTGACATGAAAGGTTACTCATCCACAAAATTATCAGAGCTTAAAACATCAACACGACTCAGAAAGGGCTGCCATATCAGTAAAAACTTGTTAGCTGATCCCCTGACAGTATACTTTTTCGTTTTTAACTTTAACTTCAATTAATGTTAATAATATTTGCTTCAATCACTGAATGAAGCCTGCCTATATTAGGGACAAGAGTCAGGACCTTTAATTGCTCGCACAAGTCTTGTTCAGCACTCACTCAGTGCATTACGCACAGAGAGGGGAGGGGGGCGAGCGAGAGGTCTCCGGTCTTAAAAGTGTTACAGTATAGACCATTAGGTCATTTACTTGTTTTGTAATGTGTATGTTTTAGCCATGTTAAATCTGAACTATAAATAAATATACAAGTAGTTCTCCTTGTATTAGTTTGTCCACCTGTTATTGACATAATGTGCAAATATAGATATTCGAAGGGTTCGAACCTATGGGATTTTTTTAGAGCGAATATTCGAATGTCATTTTGGAGCAATTTTGACAGCCCTACTAGGTAGCTTGTTCAGTGACAGACTTCTTCACCCGCGGTGTCTCACTGAGAAATATCGCAGGTCTTTTCTTCCTGCAGTGGTCAGACTCTATAACCAATAATATATATATATATATATACATATATGTTGTAAGATATGCTTATTTTTACCTCTTTAATTTTTGATTGCTAATAACTTTTTAATAATTTATATTTTATAGGCTCTTGTTTGCTTTATACTCTTTTGCACTGTCTACTTTGCTGCTGTGACACTTAAGTTTCCCCGTTATGGGACGAATAAAGGACTATCTTATCTTATCTTATCTCATCGAGAAATTAGCTACGTAGACCGAAGCCGTTTTTTGAACCAGGCTGTAAACATGTTTATTTCTGCTGCAAAGATCGTCTTTTTTTAATGGGTGTGTATGTGGTTTCTGGTGTTTCTGCAGCCGGCCTCTGGTGGATTCTTGATGAATTGCAGTTTATAACACTTCCGCTTGGGCTTCATATTTTGAGACCGGAGGTTGCCGCTTGGTCGATACCTGAACTCTGCAGATACAACTTCTACTTACTACTCTTGTATTCAAATACGATCACAGTTCCACTTTTTAGGCATCGTTTCACTTGAATGATGTAAAACATTGTACTTTGAAATATTTTCTACTTTATATTTTGTTGTTTAAAGGTGCAGTGTTTAGCATTTAGCAGCATGTAGTGGAACAGACTTGATATAAATTGAAAATGTAATGTATAATGTATGGAAAGCAGGTAATTGGGCTCTTGTCTCACCAAAGTTTTACTTAAAAAGTAAAAGAATATTTTCTCATTTTAAAAGTGAATGAATATTCCAATATTCGAAAATCATTGCCCATCCCTATTTCATACCCACCTAAAAACTCCCCCACAGGAGCTTTAATGTGACTTATGCTGCATTTGGAAGGTGGTGGAAGTAGCTATGAATTCAAAGTGATTATACTAGTGCATGATTGTTGAAATTGAAGTTGCAGATTCAGATTTTTACTGTTTTTTTTTCATGTGATTTTAGAAGTGGATCATCAGTGTTGTTGTTACTGACATTTGCACATTAGCTCAGAACTGACTGGGCAGATGGACTATGATGATGCACTTTACTCCAAAGAGCACCGAATCAAGTGACATGTCCTTATCAAAAAATGACCCATCAAAGCCTGAAATGTATTTTCCAATAATTACAGCTCTGTAATTAAGTTCATGATGAGTGTTACTCTCACTAACTGTAAACATGAATCCCATTTAAAACGTTTACCCTGTCACAAGTGAAGCATTCTGGCACCTAATTAAATCCCAAACTGCTCCAATCTGCTAAATTAGTATCATTCTAAAATAACATAATTAGGATTTGTAGAAACATCTCTTTGAAATCAGCCGTCAAATGTTCCTGACAGCTGCTGCTTAATGCATAGAGGAGCGCCCGTTCCGTTGCATGGGGTGGGTGAAAAAAAATGGCCGCAGTTGTCATGGTGACCAATGCAACTGATGTAAGTCAGTTGTGGAGAACATGCCCAGATAGCTTTCTGCCACAGCGATGATTCACAATACAGACACACAAATCAGTGATGCCATGCTGATATACTCTCCTGGCTCGCAGCACAAACTGTTGCAGCCAGTAAAAACACCCCAAGCCCCAGAAAATCTGTCATCCTGCAGGCTGTCACACACACACACACACACACACACACCCCCCTCCTCCATCTTGGCCCCATTTCTTTCAATAAGCACATGTACAGCTTTACACTGGAGTGACATATAGCGCCTGATCTGTACATAAAACAAAGTTCCCTCTTGTTTTCAAGGCAATGTAGAGATCAGTAAATATTTCATGTGGGACATATTTCAAAGCGTATGGACGGCAGAGCAGAGTGAAGCCTGTGATGGACTCATACATTGAAACAGTAAATCTATAATACATGTGTGAACTGACTGACAAAGATCATGTCCCTTTTAATACTCCAGTATCAAAATCACAGAATTAACTACAAAGTGCTGAAGTTTCTGTCTTTTATCTCTGGAGGCTTTCATTTAATGCTTCAAGCACGGCTGAATCAAGCAGTCGATTGATGGATAAGTCAAATGATTTTTTATTAATTCCAAGCATGTGATACAAGCATATCAAAAGAAAAACAAGGATTATGAGGAGGTCAATTAACAATTTTTGATGTTGGAAATTCTCACAATTTGCTAATTTGCAAACAGATACTGAATTAATCAGTGATGATCATTTATTTGCAGAATAAGAACAAATATTTTTGTCTGCAGTGGTAGACTCTGTCTTTAGCATCATGTTCACGGTGCTGGAGATCAACTGATCGCCTTTGAATGGATCTCAGAAAGAAGCTAAGTTAGGATCAGAGAACATTTATGTTTGTGTCACCCTGTTGAATGCACACTGATGACATCACATCACATACTCATGCATGGATTTGAAATTGACAGATCTCATTTCCCTCGAAGCCTTTAGCTCTATCTTAGAATACAGACATCACAAGGACAATACCGATGCCTTTTTTTATATTTTATTTTATCAGTGATCTCCATTTGCACTTCATTTGCTATAGTTTCATCTTTTGTCTCTCTTCATTGTTTGCTATGTTCTGTCCTGTCATGTTTAACTTGTCTTTTATGTTTTCACCCTTGTGTTTGCTTTTATCACTACTAGGGATGGGTACCTTTCACATTTGAACCGATACGGTACCGATACCCGGTACCTGGGAATCGGTACCGGTACTCAACGGTACCAATTTTCGGTACTTTATGTGGTAATAAATGTTAATTTAAAAAAAAATCTCAAATTTGTTTAATTTAACATATTTATTTAATTTAACATGAAATGAACAGAAACAGGATTATATAGGTGATTAGATGTATTAGCTGACACGTGCTCGTGGCGTCTAATTGCTCTTTCGGGAGTTTATCAATTAACACAAGTGAATGCCTGCGGACGGGAAAAAGTCAGTTCTCCGTCTCTTTATAATAACAGGACACACAACTTACTTGTTGGGCATTCACGCACACAGGAACGGTTATAAACAGGGCAGGTAGTCGGATTGAGAGGGTCCATCTCAACCATAGACTGTAGAAAATAAACGGAATCCTCCTGCTGCTCTGCTTCGCAGTGAGTGCACGCGCCTGTCAGCTGCAGGCTCCGTTTGGCGCGCTCCCGCGCAGATGCAGAGAGCAGAGAGCAGAGAGCAGAGACGTTCACCCGATCAGTTTCAAACTTTATTGCAGGGCGAAAGTATGGAAAATATCCTACTCTTCCACTCCCTCACAGTCACAGGGATGCGTTCAGGTACCGAAACATGGTACCGTTTGATGTTACGTGAGTCGGTACTCGGCAGTACCGACGGAATCCGGTCGGTACCTATAAAAGTACCGAATTCGGTACCCATCCCTAATCACTACTGTTATCCCTGACCCTTTAACCCTCAAAAGGCTGTTCCTTTTGCCAGGTCGTCACTGGAAATAAGAATTTGTTCTTAATGACTTACCTGGTTAAATAAAGGTTAAATACAAAAAAAATAACAATAATAATTATTGACTGTTTTGAATTTATTGTCTGTAATCTGATCTGTACCATGTGATATTATGACGTGTCTTTTTGTATCACAGCTTCATGTTGTGTACTTTCTAGTGATGGGAATTCTGGCTCTTTTTAGAGAGCCCGTTCTTTCGGCTCCCAAGTGGCTCCTCAGATTTTTTCTTGTTTGAATTAATGTGTGACCTAAAATAATGTAAAATTAGGCCTATATGTAAAATGAGTAACTAATGTAACAAACATACATTACATCAAATGTTTATTATTATTATTAAGGCTTTATTTATATACTCAACACGGAGCAGTGTTCTAAAGAAATTATTATAAAGTACAAAAACAAGACCCATCTCAATTAGACAAAAGGTCTAATCTCTGAATGTATGTTTATTATTAGGGCTGAACGATTTTGGAAAATAATCTAATTGCGATTATTTTCCTTAATATTGCGATTGAAATTTAGTATACGGTTATTTTTTCAAGGTCCTCTTCATGTATTTTTCAACAAACACAAGTAATAAATCAATCTGTATTATAATAAACAATATCAGATTTATTATACACAAACTGTTCTTTCTCATAGGCTAGACTTCTGTTAAGACAAAGGCAAATGAAGCATGAATTAATATGAAAGACGGTTTATTAATCTACTTCAATTACAGTTGTAAACTTACTGAATCCTTTGACTTGCAGTCTTGTAAGCGTTCACCACAACTAATTAACAAAATTCTGCCAAACAAGTGTTTTCAGTTTAAAGCATGTTTGGATGTGAACCAGCCAACTGAAGGTGTTGCTCACAGCGGAGACGCTCAGCTGGGGGCTGCGGCTGAGTGACAGGTCTCTTTTTTTCTCCGCTGCCGGACTGATTCTGACCCGGTTGCGCTCCTGACTGACACCTGACCACGTAAACATGCTTATTTTTCTCAATAAGAACCAGTAGACAGAAAACTGGACACTGAGTCTTAAATATGATTCTGTTCAGTTGTCCTGTTGCAGTAAATCCACATGTTGTCTGGGTCTTCACTGATTCTGCATCTGCAGAGATTATTTATAAGCCTGCTCCACATGTTGATATTCAGCGTGTTGATTACTTTGTACGTCCCAATATGATCGGTTCTTCTGCTGAGGCCATTTTTAACAAAACAACAAATCAAAACTTAGCGTGGCTTAAGTTGTTTTCTTCATCCCCCGCTCACACGTGTCTCGTTCTTCTGAGTTTTTTTGCCGTCGGCAAATCAGCTGAAAGGCGCATTACGGCCACCTACTGCATGCATGTCACGTAAGGCTGCGTCTGTGTACATGCAACTTTTTTTTTTTTTTTGAATCGCAGCCTTTGCGATTTGATAATTGCATTCTATTACATTGCGATGTCGGTTTGAATTCGATTAATCGTTCAGCCCTATTCATTATTTATAAACTTTTAAACACCTTCATTAACAGCAGGTTCCCTTCACTGTCTTTATTCTTCACTTATTGCACTGATGGATAAACACTTCTAAGGTCCATGACCTGGATGACTGAGATCCTTCACAGACAGGTGCCTTTTCAGGCTTTTTGTGGACCCTGATTGATGACATTGTCACCTTGCACAGTCTACACTCTGGCTTTAAACAGTCTCTGCCGTTGAACTGTGTCTAAAGTTTACTGCGTTTCCTGCAGTCACTCGTTTCCTCACCTTTCCAGTGCTTTCTGTCTTTCACCCATGTTCTAGTGATGTGTCGGTCGCGAACGATCCGGCTCCTATAGTCGGCTCTTCGAAGTGAACGACGGGAGCCAGCTCTTGATTGGGAGCCGTTTTTTTTTTTTTTCTCGTCTTTTTCTGTTAAAGCCTCACGTAATTGGTCAAGACATGGTGGCGTCTTGACCAATCACGTGTCTACATTGAGCAGAACGGGAAGGGGAGGGGTTACAGCACACACAACACCGCACACCAACAGGAGGGAGACGAGAGGGAGAACGTGCGCGACAGAGAGAACGCACTGGAAAGGTGAGAAAACGAGTGACTGCAGGAAACACAGTAAACTTAAGACACTGTTCAATGGCATAGACAGTTTAAAGGCAGAGTGTAGACTGTGCAAGGTGAAAGTGTCATCAATCAGGGTCCACAAAAAACCTGCAAAGGCACATTAGACTGTCTGTGAAGGATCTCAGTCATCCAGGTCATGGACATTAGAACTGTTTATCCATCAGTGCAATAAGTGACGAATAAAGACAGTGAAGGGAACCTGCTGTTAATGAAGGTGTTTAAAGCTTATAAGTAATAAACATACAATCAGAGATTGGACCTTTTTGTCTAATTGAGATGAGTCTTGTTTTATGTACTTTATAATTTAATTTCTGTAGAACTCTGCTCCATGTTGAGTATAGAGCCGGAATTCCTATCACTACCATGTTCTCCCTCTTGTCTCCCTCCTGTTGGTGTGCTCACTGTGCTCTGTGTGTCTGTAACCCCTCCCCTCCCTGTTCTCAATGTAGACACGTGATTGGTCAAGACGCCTACATGTCTTGACCAATCACGTGAGGCTTTAACAGAAAAAAGGGGAGAATTTTTTTTTTTTTAAAACGGCTCCCAGTCAGGAGCCGGCTCCACTTCAAAGAGCTCTTGGCCTGTTCGCCCTTGTGAACGAGGTCTTTATCTGGTTAAATAAAAATAAATACATAGAAAATATATAGTTTACTTGACAGGGAGAATGCAAAATTTATAATACAAATTCTGCCTGTTACAGCTGTAGTAACTGATGCTTGAAAAAAAAGGATAATAGCTAGTGCTAATTAAGTGTGATTTACAATAATGCTCAAACAAGTCTCCACCCTGCTCTACTTATCCTTACCCCTGACATAGACATCTGTAATAATCATAATCCTCTCCAGCTTTTAAACACATCAGGCCTTTTCAATGTATTCCTCACACACACAGACTCCAGAGCAGTGCAGCTTTGTGTGAGTGTGCATGTTGTGTGTCCATCCAACCCCCAGACAAAAACTGATTGTAGCAATCAAGAGTCAAGGCTAGACCACACGGCAGGAGTCAGCTCCTGGAGAATTGGTTTAAATTTACACTCACATGCCTCCACCACCAACAACACCACACACATGCACACAAACACACAAGTGCAACGTGCCAATGAGGTGTTCACGTGGAGCTGCACAGAGGGCAGCGCCGTGGATGGCTGTTGTATCAAGCACTTTTATGATGTGAATGCCTGTGTTCATAAAAGCTGCTCTCCTGCAGCTCTCACCTCTGGCTGATGCTGAACATAAGAATGTGCTGTTGGTCAATTTACCCAGATAAATCAGGGTTAAACTCCTTCCATCGCCTTCTATCGACCACACACTCAATACCATCTATACTGCGAATACAGCGCTGGTGCCTTTTGATTGCTAACTCACTGATTAGGCATCAGATGGCCCCTGCTAACCACAGGAACCTGTCTGAGAACCCAGGGAATCTCTTTATGGAAGCCATGCACTTCACCAGAATTCTGATTGCAGGAACCCCTTTTCCAGTATTGCTTTCTGGATCCCGATTTCAACCCCACCCCCTGAAGAAATCCACTGCTCCTGGAATATTACTTTGTACTGACCCAGGGACTGTGGGGAGTGGAATTTTAAACACAAGCCTTATGAAATGGTGTGTGTCACAGCATCCAGTCACACCACATGAAAGTGTCGGAGGCTATTCTTCACCACTGAAGTCGACCACTTAAAAATGCAACGTGAAGAGCGTTTCGTCAATTTGGAGATGGTGTGACAGCGGTGAACTTTCTCCGCTTCATGTTTACACTCAAGACAAAAGAAAAACTATTGCTGCTGTACTTTTCACACCGAGCACAAAGAGGCTACCAAGCTTTTTTTAGGGGTTTCTTGGGCGGCTTTGAAAATGCTGGGTCCAAGATTGTGTCAAGTAAATTACAGATTAACAGCAGAGTCAGTGCTGAAAGTATTCATTTATATTTTAGTGCTTTAGGAAGTTTGTCTTAGTCACTCAATTTTAATTATTCTGCACAAAATTGCTGCAAACTTTCAGATAATCAAATTTGAAGTTGTCTGGACAGGATGTTCTGAAGAAACTTATTTCTTAGTTGTTTAAATCAAAATTACATTCTAGTTAACCATCTAGTTTAAAGGTGAGAAAACAGTTCAAATTTAGCATAATTGCATTTATTTATTTAAAGGGACAGTGCATATTAATTAACATTTCAGAGTAGAATCCATGTAAATATGTCAGAGTTAGCAATAAGGCTAATTTTTATCCGTAGTCCCTTGCAGGTCAAAATGGATTTATCCAACAAGGCTAAACACAAGACCACAGAGTGTGTGGTGAAATGATGTCAAATTGGTTTGTGAGTGTGGCTAACCAAATCCCAACAAATGTTATCTCAAGATGCTTTTAGAAACAGAGCAGGTCTAGACCTGGACCCAACATCAAGACAGGATAAGATCCAGTCCCATCTTACAGACAGGACTCAGTCTGATCTCATCTTAATCCACCATGAGCAGAGCACTTTGCAGCATTTAGCAAGTTACAGTGGCAAGGACAAACTTCCTTTAACAGGCAGAAACCTCCAGCAGGACCAGACTCATGTTAGACACACATCTGCTGAGACTGTGTTAGAGAGAGGGATACAGGGAGATGAAGAGAGAGATAGATGAGATGGATGGTAGTAGTTGTGGCAGCTGGAGTCTGGCACGTCCAAAGCAGCATGCAAGGACAAACTTCCTTTAACAGGCAGAAACCTCGAGCAGGACCAGACTCATGTTAGACACACATCTGCTGAGACCTACCGTGTTGGAGAGAGGGATAGAGGGAGATGAAGAGAGAGAGAGAGATGTAGTGGTGAGATGGATAGTAGTAGTTGCAGCTGCAGGCCGTCTGTTGCAATGATCCAGAGGAACCTACGAGACAAGGGAGCTCAGGGACTCAAGAAAGGTCTATGGTTAGTAACTTTGATGGGACAGGGAGAGTTAAAGTGAGAGACAGACAGAGAGAGAGGGAAAGACACGAGCATTTAGCAGTTTAAGGCGACAAGGACAAACTTCCTTTGAAAGGCAGAAACCTCCAGCAGGACCAGACTCATGTTAGACACACATCTGCTGAGACCTACCGTGTTGGAGAGAGGGATAGAGGGAGATGAAGAGAGGGAGAGTGATGATAGTGATGAGATGGATAGTAGTGTAGCAGCTGGTGTCTGGCACGTCCACAGCAGCAGCGACTCAGAGGAACCTACGAGACAAGGGAGCTCAGGGACTCAAGACAGGTCTATGGTTAGTAACTTTGATGGGACAGGGAGAGTTAAAGTGAGAGACAGACAGAGGAGAGAGAGGGAAAGACAGGAGCATTTAGAAAATTACAGCGGGAAGGACAAACTTCCTTTAACAGGCAGAAACCTCCAGCAGGACCAGACTCATGTTAGACACACATCTGCTGAGACCGTGTTGGAGAGAGGGATAGAGGGAGATGAAGAGAGAGAGAGTGATGATAGTGATGAGACAGATAGTAGTAGTAGTAGTAGAAGCTGTTGCAGCTGAATTGTGCTTGTTTACCAACTAGTGAGGTTGATTACATTTAATTACCTACCAGGTCTAATGTTATTTATAAACACCCTACACGAATGCACCAATGAGAAAGCCCTCTGCAACAATTGCAAATACAATTTTTTTTTAACAGGCAGAAACCCTGAGCAGGACCAGACTCAGGTGTGCAGCCATCTTCCATGACAATGCAAAACATGTATTATAAACAGATAAGAGACTTCAAGCAACTGCAAACGTATTGATAGATTACTATGTACCAGACCAGCTGGTTAAAGTATCATGTATTGTTCTAAATAAGCTTTTTTGTTTGTTTGTTTGTTTTAGGACTAAATTAATGTAATTTTTTTGTGTGTTTGTGTTAGCATCAGGCCAGGGAGAGGCCTCGAGTCAAATACACTCTCAGATTCTCTATGCAAACCTGCACACCTTGTCTTTGGGCATCCCTAACCTTGAGAGCCTTCCCCTCTGCAGAAATGGCTCTCTAGTGGGTCAAACTACTTACTAACATTAACAGCAAAAATCAATAACCTCAGAAAAGTGGCACTTGCTCCTCAATAAGCTTTTGCAATATTCTGGTAAGAGTGTGAACGTCGAGGGCAGTGAACCAGGATGTAATAAGCAGCAGATGCTCAATAAATGACGGCAATAAGGAGCAGTGAGTTTTCAGAAGAGACGATGGAGCTCACCTGCATACATCACTGAGTCCTCTCACGCTGGGAATCCATATTCAGATTGAAGTAGCCGCTGTGTGTCGCAATATTGTTTCATGTTTACTTGAGGAAATATTCTTTCTCTCAGCCGTGGAGGATTAAGCCCACCCCCCTTCCCCTCAAAGTGGATCTGCTTTTTTTATCTTCAAATAAACACAATGGATAAGAATGGATTTCAACAATGTACACAGTGATTGTATAAAAGGAAAACACTCTGAAGTTTACTTTTAATGCATTTACCTGAGAGGAAAACATCAGGTTTATTTAAAGAAACACGGCACGGCTTGTATTAAACCTGCGCACAGATTACATGTTGACAGTAAAATGAAGTCAGTATTTCTGCAGTACCCACGCTGACAGTTACTCTCCACCAGCACAGTTAGATTTAATTGATTGAAAGCTTTTCTCCACCTTCTTTCGGTGGCCTCTTGCTCCCCATTGTACTTGGCGAGGATACGACTGAAAGACTGCTGACGGCTTCCTCTCCCTCTGTCTGTGTCTGCCGGGTAGTTCTGTCAACAGATCATCCCACCCCACTGAGAATGAAATCAAACCCGAGGTGGCTCTCCTCTATCTACTGTCATTTCTCATTAAAGAGATATGAATCACTCCTGACACCGTGTAATTGGTAAATGGTAATTTTTCTGAGAGGAAATTCTGGGAGTGTGAGGCGAAAATCACACTTTGGATTTTCAGATCGGAAGGATTATGACATGAAGCAAAGACTGGAGCTTAACTGCCTCTTCCTCCTGTCTTTTTTCATTTATTTATTTATTTTTTTCATTGTATCTGATAGCAGAGGATTCCACTTGCTCGGGAAATCAGAGACATCGGTTATCTAGGTACCCTCGAATAATGACACCGCTGGGATTTAATATCAGTAGCTATACATCATCGCTGCTTCTTTTAAAGTCTGATTTCACAAAGGAAACATTTTCATTGATTTATCCTTTTTAAAAGGAAGGCTCACTCGGGCTTTATTCCACACAGGGAAATCACAGAGGAAGAGAAAGCTCCTGTGTAATTGTGATTTTTCTAGTGCTCGTTCTAATTCAAATAAAAAATTAGCAATCGCCAAGGTTTAGAAGAGCATTCAATGATTTCCAACCCTGATTACAGTCACTCATTAATCAACTGCACTTCCTGCAAATTAACATTAACATTGCAATATAGGGATAAAAAGAGAGATAAAAAGACTGGGGCCTTGGCAATTAGGAACTTATTGCAGCACAAAGACCCCCAGAGGGTAGACAGTCATACTACTGAGAAGCTTAATTGGTTTCAGGTCGGTATTCCATTCGTTAGAGTAGCAGTGCAGCAGATACACGCCAATCTGCAGCTTTGCTTCAGTGTAATCTGGAGTTAATCAGCTGTCAGACGCTTTCTGGAGACGCATACATTTCCATTACCTGCATATAGTTGACATACTTCACCTCTTCCTATCACTCTTGCTGCGTTTTCATGGCAGACCAGTTTGTATGGTTGAAAAAAATGAAATCCAATTGGCCCAATGCATGTCAATAGCCCAAGTCTCTTAGCAACAGCAGGTGGTGCAACCATCGAGATCCCTCAGAGAGTTCTGTTCTTGTAATGATATGTAAATATAAAGCATCCAGGAAAACCAATATCTTTAATATTGTGTGCTGTGGATCAGTATTTTGCTCTCTAAATGAAAGCACTGAGCAGTTTGTCTGAAGAATCATAACCCCAAAGCATGAACCCATTCTCACCTCTAAGTCTTGGTTCTCAAGTTAAATTTAGGACATCAATCAATCTCTATCTAGACCGTACTCTATGTCATATTATTAACAAAGACCCAGCATCAAGACCAGGATAAGATCCAGTCCCATCTTACAGACAGGACTCAGTCTGATCTCATCTTAATCCACCATGAGCAGAGCACTTTGCAGCATTTAGCAAGTTACAGTGGCAAGGACAAACTTCCTTTAACAGGCAGAAACCTCCAGCAGGACCAGACTCATGTTAGACACACATCTGCTGAGACCTACCGTGTTGGAGAGAGGGATAGAGGGAGATGAAGAGAGAGAGAGAGAGATGATAGTGATGAGACGGATAGTGCTAGTTGTAGCAGCTGGAGTCTGGCACTTCTACGGCAGAGATCCAGAGGAACCTACGAGACAAGGGAGCTCAGGGACTCCAGAAAGGTCTATCTAATCAGTCATGACTTAGACTTAGTATGATTTCCTGAGTCTGCCCTAAAGATAACACACATTCAAAGCAAGTCCCATATGGTCTAGCGGTTAGGATTCCTGGTTTTCACCCAGGCGGCCCGGGTTCCCATTGTATGGGAACAATCTTTAACCTTGCAGTTACCTTTCATGAGTACTCTCATTTCTGTCATACTCTATGCAAGAGAAGGATTAAAGTGGTGAGATGGATAGTAGTAGTTGTAGCAGCAGGCCGTCTGTTGCAATGATCAAGAGGAACCTACGGGACAAGGGAGCTCAGGGACTCCAGAAAGGCCTACGGTTAGTGACTTTGATAGGACAGGGAGAGGTAAAGTAAGTGACAGGCAGAGAGAGGAGAGAGGGAAAGACAGGAGCAATTTAGCAAATTACAGCGGCAAGGACAAACTTCCTTTAACAGGCAGAAACCTCCAGCAGGACCAGACTCATTAGACCAAGATGTTATCAGGTGTGCAGTTAGTATCATTAATGTAAGTCAGTTGGTGTTTGGAGGCAGTGATTGGGTTAAAAACACAGGACTTTAATCTAGTACACTGGGCTAGTTTCTCCATATGTTTGGATTCACTGATCTGGTTCCACTATCGGCCATAAGCGCAAAACATTACACTACGAGTCAAAAGTGTGGACACACCTTCTCATTCAATGGTTTTTATTTATTTAAATTATTTTCAACATTGTAGATTAATACTGAAGACATCAAAACTATGAAATAATCTGGTTTGGCCATAATCTGGATTACAACAGTAGTCAAATAGGGATATCCATTCTACAAATGAACTCTTGACAAGGCTCATGTTAATTAGAAACCATTCCAGGAGACCACTTCATGAAGCAGACTGAGAGAATACCAAGAGTGTGCAAAGCTGTCATGAAGGAAAAAGGGGGCTACTTTACAGAATCTAAAATATAAAACATATTCTGCTTTGTTTAACACTTTTTTGTGAATTAAATAATTCCATATATGTTCTTTCATAGTTTTGATGTCTTCAGTATTAATCTACAGTGTTGTAAATAATTAAAATAAATACAAACCCTTGAAGGAGAAGGTGTTTCCAAACTTTTGACTGGTAGTGTGTATCAAAATAAAATGACCTAAAGAAAAATAAACTCCTCCTGCTTGCTAACTTACTTCTCACTGCCAAACAGACACTTCAGGGTGAGTGCTAAAAATCGACTCGGCGTATGTCATGGAAAATCAAACCCAGGCACTAAAGTTTAGTATCCATAGATTACCAATCTTGTCGCTTATAGTCCCATTTTTTACCCTGTGGGTTGTGAAGAGGAAAAGTGTAAGAGTGACCAAAAAATATATTAAAAACTCCTCACAGTGCCTTCAAAATGCTTTATTTCCAACAATAAAGCTTATTGGAAATAGCTCAATACAATGCTAATAATACATTACAGTAATATCATTTCTAGTATTGGTTGTATGACTGCTGAACCCTGCAAGAACACTGGATTTTCATATTTTAAAGTCTTGGACCCCTGACCCCTGAGGGGCCTTATCAGACAAGTGCAAATATCCAGTCACCTTTTGGAGATACTGCTGTGGTTAATTAAAATTTAATTTGGATTGGGTTAGCTACCAAGCTAATTGTGGTTAGTACAAGACCACTATGTTGGTGCCAGAACTCAAGGTTTCAATTAATCCATCATACTCGACCAGTCACATGCAACCACATATCTTGAAATAACACTTCCATCATTTCATACTCCAAAAACAGTGATAGCAGTATCAGGGTTGCAAGTCAGTGAGCAGTTCAAGTCTCTGCAGGGCTGTGCATAGACCTCCATCTTTATTCCCTCTGTTCTGTCAGGTCGGTAACAGAGAAATAACCCTTCAGCTGAACGCCACCACCCAGCACTCCAGGATACAGCTAACTTTAGGTAACACAAAAGACATCACAGCACCCATCTCTGTCGTGCATGATGCAACAGCTTCCACTTCATCTAGTTTTCTGAAAACACAAACAAATGAATCAGTGGCCCATAATTCCACCGTGCCTATTCTGTGCAGTTTGCCTTATTGTACAGAACTGTCATCCATCACTGACATGACAGCTGCTGCTGGCTTACAGATGAGGACCTCCAATATGGCGACACTACAAAGTGTATGTCACCTGAAAGCCCTCTCATGTGTTGCTGGCATTTAGATTTTTTTCAAGAAGGATTTGACATTTCCCATTTCCATTTCAATGGGAAGCCTACCACAAGCAGCGCACCGCCTTTTTCTGCTTCTTCTTCTTCTTGAATGGCAGGAAGTCAGTCACAAAAAAATATATATATACAGGCGTAGGGAATATATGCGGTTGTTCACAATCTCAGTCAGCTGTTAGCAGCAGAAGATCTTTAGCTTTAAAACCTCCTTTGGGACAGAAATGGCTGCAGGATTCAGCACAAGTTTCAGCACTGATGTTAAAACACTAATTAAGTTCATTATATGTGTAAAATGTAAGCACTGCAAAGAGTTCTAGGTTATTAGTTTAAAGGGAGGCAGAGTTTGAGCTTCTTGTGAGTGTTGATGCAAGAATGGGATGAATGAAAGATGAGTGAAGATGTTTTTCAATCAATCAATCAATCAATCTTTATTTGTATAGCGCCAAATCACAACAAACGTTATCTCAAGACGCTTTTACAAACACAGGAGGTCTAGACCACTCTATGTCAAATTATGAACAGAGACCCAACACCAAGACAGGGTAAGACTCAGTCTGACCCCACCTCGCAGTATTTAGCTAGTTACAGTGGTGATAGTTTGTTGAGCTTGCAGTGTATGTTCTGTGAATGGCTGTGGAAACGCAGAGGGTGCTGTGGAAAATTATTTACCCAAGGGGACAATAAAGTCTAAAGCCTAAAGAGGATTTTGTTGTTCCTCTGCACGGCATTTCAGCACATGTGAAACATTGTAATATTAGTATTTCTATGGATAAAGCAAGAAGAACAATGACCAAACTTTTGGACTGCATGTAGCTGTTGTCTAGTAACAGTGTTGAACGCCAACCCACTCATTCACAAAAACTTCACTACTTTATGAGTTCCACTTGAAGGCAGCATAAAACTGTTGGTTTGAGAATGGAAGGAATTCAAGGGTGTCCTTTTGCACTGTGGGAGATCAGGATGAGCATTTTTTTAAATGATGTGGACAAATCTGTTCAACTTTAAACAGATTGATTGTTTCCTTTTGTAAAAAACAAACAAACAATGACACAGTAATAGCTGATTGCAGGTCTAGTGAGTCAGAATTTCTACAGGCAATGATGACAAAACCTTCCAATCAGCACCCAAACTGAAATCAATACTCATTAAATGCAATGATATACTGACACCCACCAAATCAGTGGACAGCAGTGAACAAAATACAGTCTGTTTCAATGTAATCAACGTTCCAGTTATACAGATCATTGTTCCCTTTCCTCTGCTTCACCCGAATGCTGACAGGACCTTACCAATCCATTCAAAACCATTTAGCATCGTCTGCAAGCCTAGGCTGATAAATGTGATTTAAAAGTGATGTCACAGCCAGCTATAGGATCCCCTGACAATGTCCATCTAATGCAGAGCTGTCACACTGTGCACCGGTCAATCCCTTCAACCCCGAGCTTTTGTCAGACTTCAGTTCCTAATGTGATACTGAAAAACAAACAATAATAATAATAATGAGCCCAGCCAATCTAACCCTTGCACAATGGTTCATTGACATGATTAGAAGTAAATAAAGTAATTACCCATCCTGCAGTTCGACAAAGCTCCTGCATATAAATAGGCATCATTATAGGGTACAGTGGACGAGTTTGCCGAGCATTCGTACCTTTGGTGGGGAGCGATTTTGATCTAAATTGATTGCTATGGGATTATCCTGGATTTATTAAATATTAAGGCATTGACTTCCACTAATGTAGATAATTAGGGTTTATTCAAAGTCAAAATGAAATTGGCATTAAATGTGCATGGAAAGTGATTCATTACTAAGCTACTAGTCAATTCATCAATTATGATTTTCATTACATAGCATAATTAAGGATGCTCAAGCTAAATTGATGTAGTTTAAAACTCTCATTATCCCGTTATTTGGATTAACAAATGCACCTTTTGAAATACAAATGAGGACAGAGAGTTATATAAGTCACAGCAGCATGAGCTCATTAGTTCCTGGCATTAACCCATGTAGTGGTCATAGATTCCAGATTATCATTATTAGATACTCTCGCTGTAGGGCTCTTGATTTTTATCAGCGTAGGTAATTATAATTTTGAAGATTCACTTCTGCTGATATTGAACACATATGAACAGATACAAACTCCCAATTAGAAGTATCTCTAACATGTATTTGCCAACTGGTCATAAAATAAGGTAGATCCACTTACCTACAGTGAGGTGTGTGAGCACCAGCCCATCTGGTCCCCATGTGTCCAACAAACAGACTCTTTTTCTATGTTTTTGCCCTTTTTAACACAAATTTAAAATGTCCTGTGTGAAGACTTTATTAATACATGAGGGGGAAGTCTAGTTTTATGCTCTTTTATTGAACATTCAACACACAAATAGGCCAGAAATACACATTCAATCATAAACAGGGTTCTCTACAGATATGCACTAATAGAGAGATGACAGAGTGAGGGGGTTGAGCATGGATGAGTGCCCCAAGAAGATGCCTTGCTAAAGGGCACCTTGTTTCCAAGTCCATTTTCTGTTCTTTGGTCTGTACCAGGACTTAAACTAGCAACCCTGCCCTCCCCCTTCGGACTGAGCCACTGCCCTCTATCACTTCTTTATTCCCTGGTCTGTTTTTTTTTGATAAGAGAGTCCCTAAAATAAGTAGGCTCGTAAAAATGTTGTAATACTACTACTACTGCTACTGCTACTACTACTACTACTACTACTACTACTACTAATAATAATAATAATAATAATAATAATAATAATAATAATAATACTACTGCTACTAAAATAATAATAATAACAATAATAATAATAATAATAATAATAATATTAATTAATAAAATAATAATGAAAATAATACTAATATTGCTTAGGATGATATTGGTAATGTTGATAATGATAAAACATTGTATTAATGATAATAATGATAATTATAGTAATGATGATGATAACACTATTGAAAATAATTACTAACATTAATACTAATAATGATAATAATTATTGTTATAATTATTATTATTGTTGTTGTAATTGTGATAGTAATAATGATCATAGCAATACTACTACAACTTATAATAATAATGATAATACTTATTATTGTAATATTATTAACAATAATAATAATAATAATAATAATGATTTTTATATAACGCTTTTAGAACAGGTTAACAAAGCGCAATGTATAACAATAATATTAGAATAGTAATAATGATAATGATAATAGTAATAATAATAATAATAATAATAATAATAATGATAATAATCTATTTAAACAGGGTTACAAAATGGTTTACAAATAAGAAAAAAAACTAAAAGACAATAAAAGAGAAATGTGAAGAAAACAATGAAAGGAAATATAACAATGTTGGAATAATAAAAACAACAAAACATAAAATGTGAAAATCCAAAAATCTGAAATAAAATGAAAAGAAAAATAATCAAAACCTCTTGATTAAAACACACTCAGGTGACATCTCCTGTTTGTGAAATGTGTTTTTTTAAGAGATTTAAAGAGGATAAAGAAGTCGCCAATCTAAGTTTCAGTTTGTAAGCCTTGTGACCGTGTGTACTGTGATAGATCTACAATGAAGGCTGAAGAGCTGAGGTGCAGAGGCTGAGGAAATTTGGGATGACTCAAGGTCCTTTTGAGTGAAAAAGCTAGGCAGCATGTTTAAGAGTACACACACAAGTTGAAATGAAAATCAGCAGGATATTTAACTTTAAAAAAGAACAACAGGACGTCTCTTGTAAAGTAAAAATGGGCGTGGGAACTGAAACCAGCCTACACTGAAAAGTGTTAAATATGGACGTAGTGATGGCACTTCAGTGTTCAGACATCTTTTGTGCTTCTGCTTATTGTCCCTCCAGCTCTTAGCATAAATCATATTGTGGAGATAAAGTGACAATTCCATGTTCACCACATAAAACTGTCATTTGTAGTGTACAGCGCCATGGCAACAGTAGCAGAAATGCATTTGAGCACCTCCTCACGAAGTGTTGAGAGCTGCTTTAACAGAAAGGGACCGGAGTCTGTGAAGACGCTGGCTGCACATCACTCACATTATAGAGCTGGCAGAGACTTGAGTGCCTTGCTCCTGGTTGTGATTGGTGATTAGTAAATGTTTTGTCCCCGCCACAGATCTGGTTAATGGGAATGTGGACTCCCCCCCGCTGGTGCTCGGGAGTTAATCACACAACAATGGGGCGCCGAGGAGGGGGAAGGAAAGGTAGGGATGAAAAGTAACCGGGTCGGATTGAAGACTTCTCAAGACAAGGCCCTCGGTTTAATTGCCTTTGGATAATCTTATTGTCTGGTGGTCTTAACGCGTGACTCTCCCCAGCCCACACTCTCTTCGGAGTTGGGTTTTAGAAGTCGAGTTACTCACAGAGGCTGTTGATACAGAGCGAGTCGGTGACTATGAAGAGCTGAGATGAAGCGTATGTCAAGGTACAAGACTTAACATTCATTTCTCAACTCTGAAACTTTGACTTTGGGCTCTGCTGAGAGAACGACAACACCATCACACGGGAAAAAACACAGAAAATCCCAGAAATGTGTGGATTTACTGGGAAGCAGTTTGGGGTTCAGGCTCTGGAAAGACAGTGATGGGATGGCTGATAAATGTCAAGCACCGAGGCTAGCTAACCATGCCATGTGAATGAACTTAAGCCATGGTTTAAAGACGGACACCAGGATTTATTAGTTGATATCTGTAGTTTAAGGAACCCTATAACGCCAAGTGTATCATATTTGATACATCAGTTTTTGAGACCTCTACATCATCAGTGTGATATATTTTTTCCAAAAAACCTATATGTTTACAATCAGATACATGCAGTGCACAGATAATCCCCCAGGTGTGAGTAATTCATGCACCAGAAGGACGTCACTTGTGACATCCAAGATGTCAGCTGTGGATCAGAGACCCACTCCAGGTTTTTCAGTGATATTTTTACAGATTTTGAAAAAGTTTGGATGAAAAAAACTTTCAAATTGTTCCTAAAACTTCAAGAGGAATAGTTTTTTCAAAATTCAAAATAGATACAGCAGGTATACACGGTCATTTATTTGCAGACCTGTCAATCATAATTTTATTAAATTTCATACATTATGCATTCCATAAAGCAACATGCAGTCTTTTTATTATTTAAGAACATGTTTAAATCAATCAATCAATCAATCAATCAATCAATCTTTATTTGTATAGCGCCAAATCACAACAAACATTATCTCAAGACGCTTTTACAAACATAGGAGGTCTAGACCACTCTATGTCAAATTATGAACAGAGACCCAACACAAGACAGGGTAAGACTCAGTCTGACCCCACCTTAATCCATCATGAGCATTGCACATCACAGTATTTAGCTAGTTACAGTGGAGAGGAAAAACTTCCTTTAACAGGCAGAAACCTCCAGCAGGACCAGACTCATGTTAGACAGCCATCATGCCTCGACCGAGTTGGGTCTGGAAAGACAGATAGAGGGGAGTAAGAGAGAGAAGTGATAGTGATGAGACGAGTCGTAGAAGCTGTTGCCGCTGGAGTCCAGTACGTCTGTATCAGCTGGAGTCCAGATCGTCCGCAGCAGGAGGACGTCTATGGCAGCTCAGAGGAATCTACTAGACAATGGAGCTCAGGGACTCCAGAAAGGTCTATGGTTAGTAACTTTAATGGGACAGGCAGAGTTAAAGTAAGTGATGAGGGGGTTGGGGGGAAGGGGGTGAGCTAGGATCCCAGTGTGTCAGTGTGCCAGTTCCCCCGGCAGTCTAGGCCTATAGCAGCATGACAAAAGCTGGTCCAAGCCTGATCCAGCTCTAACTATAAGCTTTATCAAAAAGGAAAGTTTGAAGCTTACTCTTAAAAGTAGAGAGGGTGTCTGCCTCCCGGACCCTGACTGGTAGATGATTCCAAAGGAGAGGGGCCTGATAACTGAAGGTTCTACCTCCCACACTACTTTTAGAGATTTTAGGTACAACTTGCAAGCCTGCATGTTGGGAGTGTAGAGTTCTAGAGGGGTAATAGGGCACTATGAGCTCTTTAAGATACGAGGGTGCCTGATTTTTAAGGGCTTTGTAGGTTAAAAGAAGGATTTTAAATTCTATTCTACATTTTATTGGGAGCCAGTGTAGAGAAGCTAGCACTGGAGAAATGTGCTCCCTCTTCCTAGTTTTAGTCAGTACTCGAGCTGCGGCGTTTTGAACTAGCTGAAGAATCTTTAGAGACTTATTGGTGCAGCCTGATAAGAGGGAGTTACTGTAATCTAACCTGGAGGTAACAAATGCATGGACTAGTTTTTCTGCGTCGCTCTGAGATAGGAAGTGTCTAATTTTAGAAATATTGCGCAAGTGAATGACATAATCAGGTATCTTTAGAGTAGAAATTGAGATATTTATAACGTATATTGTATTTCTATATATGTAACCTACTGTATCATGATGATTGATGACTGGTTGAATGTTGCCATGGCTCCTTAGTAAATAATTGTCTTTTGCTCATTGACTTCCACGAAATATTGACCAATTCAGAGAAGATATATACAAAAAAAAAATGTTTTAATTGTGTGGTAGATACAGAATATGTATGACGTTATTGTGCAATATGAAAAAAACAATCATTTCTAGTTTTGAAATTACTTTGGGAAAAATTTGAAGGAAACTCAAAGTTTAAAAGGTTAAAAATGTTGTTTTTATATGTTTTAGTTTGTTTAAAAAGGAAGAAACTTTGAGCAAAACATTTGCACCAAAATGCCTGAACCAAAATATGATACGAATTAAAACTTGTATATGAAAATTGCTATTTAATTTCTTTTTTTATTATTATTTGACACTGCTCTATAAATCATTAAAAGACATTGAAAAAGTACTGAACTTAGACATTTGGACTTATGATAAGACAAATAGATTGTTTTTTTGGGGGGGAGTTTTTCTGTAGTTTGCAGATGATGCCATGAAATAATTCTCCATCACTGTCTGGTTTGGCTCTGCAACCAAACTAGACAAACACAGACTGCAGCGGACTATAAGGACTGCAGAGAAAATCATCGGTGTCGACCTGCCCCCCATCCAGGACTTGTACCGGTCCCGGGCCAGGAAACGGGCAGGGAGCATTACCGCTGACCCCTCACACCCTGGACACAAATTCTTCAAACTCCTCCCCTCCGGCAGGCGCTACAGATCACTGTGCGCCAAAACAACCCGCCATAAGAACAGTTTCTTCCCCCAGGCTGTCACTCTGATGAACACTAAACCATAACAGTGTCACACCTGTCAGATAAATACTCTCTGTAAATATACATGTAGATATACAATGCAACAATTCTCAAGCAGAATTCCATATTTCTATTTTTTGTATTATTTAACTTCTATTTTATAATGTAAAACTACCTCTGCAACTCACCACTGCACTTTATCATATTATTTTAGCCTGTACATATTAGTCAAGCTATTTGTTGTTTCTTTGTATTTATAGCTAAGGTTATTGTTATTATATTTTCATTTTATTTTTTATTGTAGTTCTTATTCTTATTCCTATTCTTATGCCTTGTACAAAGAGAGCACAGTTTACCAAAGTCAAATTCCTTGTGTGTTCAAGCATACTTGGCGAATAAAGCTGATTCTGATTCTGATTCTGATTCTGATTCAGCAGATCATCAAATCTCCATCAGGCTCCAAAATGTGTCCTGTGTTTTCAAAGTGTTGCTGTGACACAGCTCTATAAATCATTAATAGACACATTAAAAAAAGCACTGAACTTATTCCCTGCAGCTCTTCTGCACAGGGCCCTGCAAGTGGTCATGGGTAAAACATTATCTTTTAATTTGGGTCCTGTAACTAATTGGCTTTAATGAAATAGATTCATTATTAAAGCACACATGGGAAATTTTACGAGGGTTACAACTGAACGGGGCTAATAAACCCAAACTACAGTTCATAACAAGTAATAATACTCCGGCCCTTCTGAGGATCATTCCAGGATTGCTGTGTTGTTGCCCCATTTCACTCCACAGCCAGCGTGTAACATCCCCCTTCTCTCCACTGTAGTTGCATTGCTCCTTTTTGCGTCTTAGTTGCTCCTGTGTAACCAATAAGATTTCCACAGACCTGAATGGATTGAAGGGTGCATGGAGAGAGATAAAAGCGGTGGAAAAAACAACACCCTGCTGTACAGGGCTTGGTAGAAGTCTGGTGTTTACATGACCAAACCACACTACAACAATGGGGCTAGGAGCGCGGTGCTTTATTGTATTAATACCCTGTTTATGACCTTCATTAAAAAGACACTACGGTGTTTGCTTGATCCATGTTTTTCTCACATTATGCTCATAATTGCAGGAGCATTAATGTGTTGCATCGTAAACACTGG
The DNA here is from genome assembly GCF_009762535.1 of Notolabrus celidotus. Taxonomy (NCBI): domain Eukaryota; kingdom Metazoa; phylum Chordata; class Actinopteri; order Labriformes; family Labridae; genus Notolabrus; species Notolabrus celidotus. The sequence continues at coordinate 28,953,336 of NC_048288.1, forward strand.
GAGTGTAAACATCACCAATTTCAGATGTATAATTAAACTCATCATCTGCACTGCAAAAAGTGCATAATTTATCTAGTCTCATAATCCCATTCTAGATTAAGAATCTATGAAGTCTTGTTTTGAGAATAACAATACTCCCTTGCTTTGCCTTATTTACATTAAGTCTTATTTATACTTAAAGGTGACATATCATGCAAAATCGACTTTTTAATGGTTCTCTACCTGAAATATGTGTCCCTGTCTACTAACCCCCAGAGAATGAAAAAAATCCATTCTGCCCCTGTTCTGATTTCTCCACCTTTCTGTAAATGTGTGTGAAACGAGCCGTTTCAGACTTCCCTGTTTTTGTTACGTAACAACAATATCCGGTCTGTCACGGAGTCAGAGCTCGGAGCTTGTTCAGCCCATAGACTGTATAAAATAATACTGAATCCCCTCCTCCGTTTTTCATTACCTGCACAAATGTGTGCTAACAAGGAGCTTAGGAGGGAGGCATGCTAGTTGTAGGCTGTCTTAATAAACACAAAGGTCGGTTTTACTCCCCACGTCTGCAGATTTGAAGATCTAGTGGATGATTTTTATTTGTCATGGATAAGTGCTAGCGCTAGTTAGCATAGCCACATAGCTATATGTTCGTAGCTTTAGCTGTAGCTGTAGCTGTAGCTGTAGCTGTAGCTGTAGCTGTGTACCAAGACACACGTCGACATACTGACAAATAAAACAACAAGAAACACTAAATCTGTGACCAATCCTTCATAAAAGGTCCTGCTGCCTTTCTGGCAGAGGTCGGTTTTACTCCCCACATCTGCAGATTTGAAGATCTAGTGGATGATTTTTATTTATCATGGATAAGTGCTAGCGCTAGTTAGCATAGCCACATAGCTACATGTTCGTAGCTGTGTACCAAGACACACGTCTACATACTGATAAATAAAACAACAAGAAACACTAAATCTATGACCAATCGTTCAGAAAGGTCCTGCTACAGGCGCCTCTCCGTCAGGATCAGATTCAGAGGGTTGAAGTAACGCGATCTCTGAGCAGCCGTGTATATTCAGCCAACATGTAAACATTAGATCAACGTGCTGTCCAAGTATCGGCATCACATGACCACTGGAGCGCGACCTCATTGGCCGACGGTTGGGTTCCATGTGAGACGATCGATTGCTTTTCCCTTGGTACATCAGCTGGTTATATTGAATTTTTTAACACTGAATTTAGACTTTGAATTTTGGACATTTAAAATGAGCACTTGAATTGTATTTATTTATTTATTTTAAGTTATATTTTTGGCCTTTATTTGATATGACAGCTGAAGAGAGACAGGAAATGGGGGAAGTAGAGAGTGGGGGAAGACATGCAGGGAATGGTCGGGAATCGAACCGGTGACCTCTGCGACGAGGAATGTAACCTCTGTATGTGGGGCGCTTAGACCTCTAGGCCACCAGCGCCCCCACTTGAATTTTTAAAACTTGAATTTTTGACTGAATTTGTGAACACTGAAAAATAAAAGTGAAAAATACTTGCTGAAAATTTGAAGACTTAAACTTAATGACATGACAAAAAAAATTCAGATACATAATTTCAATGCAAAAAAATGAAAGGCTTTAAAGGCTTTAAAAGAAATTTAAAGGCTTAAAAATTTCAAAATCTGAATCACAAATTCAGTCAAAAATTCAAGTGGGGGCGCTGGTGGCCTAGCGGTCTAAGCGCCCCACATACAGAGGCCACAGTCCTCGTCGCAGGGGTCACCGGTTCGATTCCCGGCTGGTCGACCATCTCCTGCATGTCCTCCCCCTCTCTCCTGTCTCTCTTCAGCTGTCCTATCAAATAAAAGCAAAAAGGCCAAAAATATAAATTAAAATAAATAAATAAATACAATTCAAGTGCTCATTTTCAATGTCCAAAATTCAAAGTCTAAATTCAGTATTAAAAAATTCAATGTTGGGGTGCTGGTGGCCTAGCGGTCTAAGCGCCCCACATATAGAGGCTACAGTCCTCGTCGCAGGGGTTGCCGGTTCGATTCCCGGCTGGTCGACCGTTTCCTGCATGTCTTCCCCTGCTCTCTGCTCCCCACATTTCCTGTCTCTCTTCACTATCCTATCAAATAAAGGCAAAAAGCCCCAAAAAATATAACTTAAAAAAAAATAATAATAATAATAATTCAATGTAACCAGCTGATGTACAGAGGGAAAAGCAATCAATCATCTCACATGGAACCCAACCGCCGGCCAATGAGGTCGCGCTCCAGTGGTCATGTGATGCCGATACTTGGACAGGAGTTGTGCTCTGCTTCATTCACAAGATTCTCCACACTTTGTGAACATTGAAAAATATAAGTGAAAATTTTGAAGACTTAAACTCAATGACAAAAAATTCAGATACATAATTTCAATGCAAAAAAAAAATCAGTGCTAGGAATTCCAAGGCTTAAAAAATTCAAAATCTGATGAGACTGATTTACTTCCATATATTTGTTCCAAATAATTCTCAAAATTGACGAAATTACCAAAATATTTCTATGATCATTAGTTATCTGGTCCATTTGGTGTTTGATAAATAAAAATATGTATTTAAAACTACAAATTAATTAATTTAGAGTTATCTGATGCTCAAAGGATTTTAGTTTTAAATGAACCCACTGCTCTTCACCTGAGTGCTTAAATGAGTTTAATGACTTTAATTACAGGTAGACTGCCTCACTTCATTTAATCCATAAAGAATGTGAATCAAGCTTGCAGAAACATTCTGGTTGTTTAAAGCACATATAATGTGTTTTCAAAATGTAATGGCACATATGCAGTGTACCTTTAAATTTTTACCCCACATTGTGCATTTCACCATAACGGCTCATTCCTGGCACGATGTCGATTTCCAGAGAACACTCTCGTATCCCTCTAACACGTGAGGAGTTGTAGTGCTGCTGCTGCAGGCGATCCAACATCAAGAAACCTGCCAGCTGGTTGATCATAATTACAACCTCTGTGTGTTTTCTAGTTCCAGCTTGGATCAACCAACTGAAAATATGGATGCTGGCAGGTTTTCTTGTTGCAAACCGTCAGCGTCTGCCAAATCCAATGAGTGATGAGCCTGTCAGTCATTGTGTCCTTTTTTCCCGGAGACTCCCCAGCTTTCTCAGAACTGAGAACCTCAAATGTATATTTACTCCCAGAGATAACCTGCAGTTTGGATAGTTGTGAAATCAAACAAGGTGCACAGATGTTTCTCCAGCCAGATGTTTATTACCGGCTGTTGTCCTGTTTGGATGTGATTTGTTGTTCATGCATTGATCTGGTCATCCTGTGTGTTGGCTATACACCAATGTGAGCCAATCTTTGTTGGCAAATAAACATCTGGGATGTTTATTCACGTCAATCAGCAGCTTGAGAGAGCGAATGAGTAGATAAAGCTCTAAACAGTCGGTTTTGGCAGTGCTGGAGTTTTGTGGGTCTCAGGGAAGCTGTGTTTCTTCACACTTTGACATTCTGGGTAATGTTATTGAATATGTTATGAATGTTGAAATCATATGGCTAGTTTTCCTCATCAGAATGATTTTTATTGTCATTGGATTTACAGTAAAAATGAAATTGGTTCTCTTATTGAGTCATTTGCTTTGGGTGGAATATAACAGAGTACAGTGTGTCTGCAGAGCCAGAACTGCAGAATCAGGATATCATTTTTGGGACCACAATTCTAAGACCCTTGATGGTTTTCCACAGAGGACCACACTTTTAGTGTAACTTAACTATCTTTAATGTGTGACATAACCCTAACCAAAACTGTTGCAACAACATGAGGGTCCAAAAGATGCAGTCCCAGGATTGTGGTGCTGAAACTGCAGCCTCAGCCTCTGCAGACACATTTTATTGTATAAAAGAAGCCCCTTTAAGAGCTCTGTCATTACAAATCTTAACCCATGCATGTAGTCACACCGAATTTATTTATTTTATTTAACCTTTATTTAACCAGGTGAGTTAATTGAGAACCAAGTCTCATTTGCAATAACGACCTGGGCAAGTATGAATTATCTTAGGAATGTAACATTAGGTACATTTAATTTTATGTGCATTTATTGATATATATTTGTTTTTAAATGTACCACAAATATTTTTATTAATGCAAGTTTCCAGGGATTGGAATGATGTATTTGTTGTTTTCTAAAACCTTTAAAATAAAATTGGTTGGAGGTAAAAAAAAAAAAAATTTAAAAAAGTAGTAACATGGTGGTTCATATAAAAGGATTAAGATGATTTTTACAAAAAGCGATTTGGGCAACTTGGAAAAAAATTTAAGGTTTAATATTCTTATTTATTAATTCTGAGATTAAAGCTAGAATTCTGAATTTAATTTTGCAAATAAAAAAAAATTCACCTTATTTTTTTTTTTTCTCCAGTGGCCCTATTCCTCTTTAAAAGATTTGGGTCCAATTAAAAAAAATAAAGATTAAACTGGATAACATTGTATTATATTAAAAACAAATATATTCACATTGTTATATTTTAAAAAGGTATTTTAAAACATATAAAAGCTGAAAATAAATGGACCTCAATATATAGATACAAAGACACATGTTGTCAGCAATATTAAATTAAATGTATTTTTTCATGCAAATTACAATGCTGACATGATTTCAACCAAAGGCAGCTTAAAAAAGTGATAAATGCACTTGTTCAACTTTTGCATTTTACAGCTTTCAGGGTTTTTATTTAAGTTGTATGCCTTTAACAGTTTATCCCATGGAGAGAGAGAGAAACAGAGAGACACCTGATAATATGTCATAAACCTTTACAGACATGTAGGTGTGTGCAGCTATAGAGCTGTGTAAACATTGCACTGTTTGTGTCATATGTTGTAATAATGCATATTTACAAATCCCACGGGAGGCTGAGAGAAGACGTTTGTTTTCATTGTTTCAATGACGTCCTCCCCGTCCCTCCTGTCACTCCGTGTGGTGTACATTTCTCTGGACTTCATCCTGATCAACTCGTGGGAGGCTGTAATGCCGATCGATGCTGTGCTTGCACGCCTGGATTCACCCGCACATATTACACCCCAGCTGATCATTACCCCCCCCCCCCCCACACACACACACACACACACACACACACTCCCAGCAGCTGCACAGTCACATGTTGTACCAATCTTACACAGAAAATTGAGTTCGGCTTGTGTTTCCTCTCATTCTTTTAAAATCAACAGAGGGAGCGTTTTCCTGCTGCTTTAAAACCTGAAAGCATTCAGGTCACTCTGTTGTCTCTGTGCTGCTGAGCCCATCAGTTTGTGACATAGTGTGTGTGTGTGTGTGTGTGTGTGTGTAGCATGTGGAGGAAGGTACAAAAAAATCAGGTACTTCACTAGACTACTCTAGTCTATTTATTCAGGCCAACTCCTCTATTGCGGTCATGACTACATTAACACTCTGGTAATTATTCTATAGAATTTTTCATTTTCCCACAGTTCTATGAATATATCTGAATAAATAATAACTTCACAAAGAAAATACAAGCTTTAAGATAAAGTAGAAGCATTTCCATACACTGTTTGGGATGTTACATTTGCGCCGAGGCTGCGAGACCATAAATAGTCCTGAGCACTTTGCCATCTTAGAGCGAGGTGTAAAGACAGGTTTTATATTTCCAAATATAACACCTGAGAAAGTCTGCAGATGGCAGGTCGCTCTTTTCTTCCGAGGTGTGGTATTCTTTGTAAAAGCCCAGCTAAGAGCCTCTGCAACATGCTCTAAATGGGAGCGGGATAAAGAAAGAAAAAAATCCTGGGCCTCAGATTGGTTATGTGGCTGGGTTCAGTGTGTGCTGCTGCTGATGCTGCTGCTGCTGGGCCAAAACGGGTAAAGTCTGCCTCCCCTAAAAAAAAAAAAAAAAAAAGGCAAGTTTTCAACTTTTTCCCTCCTGAAAAATATTCCTGTTCCTTCGCTCTGCTTTGTTAAAAAGAATTCAAGCACTTGGTAAGAAGGAACTGCCACCTGCAGACTTTTTGGAGATGTTATATTTGGTGATGTAAAATGTGTGAACGTCACTTTCAGCCAGGACCAAGTTGTACATCTCAACAGGATGTCTGGAAGGAAAGTATCTGCTGCAATCTGTCAAACGGAGCTGCAGTGGTCTACCAATTACAGCTTTCGAGAAGCGAGCAGCTGTCTCGGCTCCACAGACTTCTGAGCCGCCATGTCTCATCCTGCATTACATACGTATTCCAGTGTAAAAATGTGATGTAGTACAGAGAGACACGGATGAAATACAGAAGAGAGATTGAAGACTAGCAGGGGCAGAAAGAGGATTTCACATCCAGTGATCAGAGAGATTCATTATAGCCGCTATTAAAATGATCCCTGGGATACTGTCTCAGATCAGGGGACAGTGCAGTGACAGTATGGGGACTCTGTGCTGATCAGACGCCAGAATTCAGAAACAGGCACTGCTGTAGTGTGGGCTGAGAGCATTTCTAGGTAACTGGTGTCCAAGCACTGGCTTCTCAGTAAGAAAGAGAAGAATAAAGTGAGAGAGGGGGGATATAGAGAGGGTAATTAGATCCCACTGTAAATTGCATCACAGAATAAGGGCTTCTTGACTTGTCTGAGGCTTCTTCTCTACAGTATGTTGGAGGATGTGTGGAAGCCTGTGTTGAAGAAGTCTCTCGGATTTCTTTAATAGAGCCTGGTGCAAGTTTTACAGTGATCTTCAACTCAGAAAACTTTCAGTCATTAGTATGGAAATCATGAATTCAGAGCACATACACCACCTGATGTATTGGATGCATGCGTCCCCCTTTTGCAGTGATAGTAGGGTCAAAATAATACAACACCTTGATTCAAATTCATCTTCCTCAAGTCATAATTTAGTTGATTTTTGGAGGATGAAAGAGGTTAATAACTGTCTGTCTCAGCAGATGTGTGTCTAACATGTGTCTGGTCCTGCTCGAGGTTTCTGCCTGTTAAAGGAAGTTTGTCCTTACAGCATGCTGCTTTGGATGTGACAGACTCCAGCTGCTACAACTGCTACTGTCTGTCTCACCACTATCATCTCTCTCTCTTCATTTCCCTCTATCCCTCTCTCCAACACTCTCAGTAGATGTGTGTCTAACATGAGTCTGGTCCTGCTGGAGGTTTCTGCCTGTTACAGGAAGTTTGTCCTTGCATGCTGCTTTGGTCGTGCCAGACTCCAGCTGCTGCAACTACTACCATCCATCTCATCTCTCTCTCTTCATCTCCCTCTATCCCTCTCTCCAACAAGGTCTCAGCAGATGTGTGTCCAACATGAGTCTGGTCCTGCTCAAGGTTTCTGTCTGTTACAGGAAGTTTGTCCTTGCCTGCTCCTGTAGACGTGCCAGACTCCAGCTGCCGCAACTACTACCATCCATCTAATCTCTCTCTCTTCATCTCCCTCTATCCCTCTCTCCAACACGGTCTCAGCAGATGTGTGTCTAACATGAGTCTGGTCTTGCTGGAGGTTTCTGTCTGTTAAAGGAAGTTAGTCCTTGCAACTGTAACTTGCTAAATGCTGCAAAGTGCTCTGCTCATGGTGGATTAAGATGAGATCAGACTGAGTCTTGTCTGTAAGATGGGACTGCATCTTATCCTGTCTTGATGTGGGGTCTTTGTTAATAATAGAACACAGAGTACGGTCTAGACCTGATCTGTTTGGAAAGAGTCTGAGGATAACATTTGTTGTGATTTGGCAGTAGATAAATAAAGATGGATGGACTAAACCTCTCCATCGCTAAATCTAAGACCCTTGGAAAATAGAATAATCCAACTAAACCTGTGTTTCCTATGTTTTACTTCTTTATCTTTTAATAGACAATCCATATTTTTTAATTTAAGACTTTTAGATGTGGTTTAAATCAGGTTGAGTAGCTGTTCGAGTTTAGCCTTTGGTACTTTCTCTAAAAAAGAAAATTGATCTGTTAAGGCCAAATTCCACTGGATCCACGTCTGGTCCATCTCCAATCTGTCACAGCACCGGATCCGATAGGTTTCTATTCTAGTCAAAGTGTTAACTTCCACTGGAACCGCTCCTAGCCCTCCGGATCAGACACACAAGACTTCTATTTTCACCTGATGCCGGAGCACGACGCATCAATCTCAACAGAGCAGATGGAGTGGAACAGGAAGTCAGGTTTCACCAAAACAAAATGAAAAAATCCGGTTAATTTTCAGAATAAAACACTCTGTGTTATCACCAGATCGTATTTCACTTAACTACAACAACAAACCAAAGTCATGATGAGTGGAGCCAGGCCTGGAGTCAACAGGTCAGAGGTTTTCAGAGGACCAGAAAGACAACATGGATGAGGAGAGGAGGAGGAGGAGAATCTTTAATGAAGTAATTACTTCAGGAAAACCGGATCGGAGATGGACCCGACATGGATCTGATGGAAGTCCGATGTAACAGCAACCTGACACCATTCATGACCTTTATAATATCTTGACATTCAATATTTCTGTCTCTCTTGAACTTCTATTACACCACAGATTGTCCTTTAAACAATGTTTACCCTGAACCCTACCAGGCGTGTGTGTGTGTGTGTGTGTGTGTGTGTGTGCAGCATGCGGATGAGTTCACATTAGCGTGTCGTTTCCTCATATCGAACAATCTGCCCCTGTGTGTGAGTGTAATTGTGTTGATCAAGGGAAGTTACCGGATCACTTATGCCTCTACTGTCCATGATTGCCAGCAAATCAACATGCTGTGGTTACCTTCAGTCAATGAGGAAGCTTAATTAGTCTCCTAATTGCACTCCACTCGCTCGCCAAGTCAGAAACTATAGCGAGCAAATCGACACTTGGGAAAGCCATACATCAGCAGTAATGTCTCAGTGTACACGGGACATCATTGTCAGATCAGTGGGACAAACATGAGGCTCATTTTGAGCTCTGAACGGGACTTTTCATTGGCCACTCTTACCTCTCTTAATAGAACACACATGGTATCCAAAGAGCAGCTGGTCTGAGGGTAGACTCGGTTCATGCTCGGTTGGAATGATATGCCTGGCGATCATATAAGCCTAACATGATCGACCCTCGTGTTGCAAACATGCATGGAGGAATTGAAATTGATTTCTGAAGGATGTTATTATGATCCAGGCTATGACTTATCTACCCTGGCTTGGAATGTAATTTTAGAAATGTTGCACAGATATAGACTAAAGTAAGTATTAAAAAGTAGAAAGCATACAGAGGAATTTGCAACGGTTTTTCCGCCTCCATGATGAGCTTCTCTTCATCCATGTTGTCTTTCTGGTCCTCTGAGAACCTCTAACCTGTTGACTCCAGGCCTGGCTCTGCTAATTATGCTGGTTTGTTGTTTTGGGGCCTGACTTCCTGTCCTGCTCCATCTGCTCAGTGCTGATTAATGCATCATGTTCCGGCATCCAGTAAAAAATAGAAGTTTTGCATATCTGCTGCAGAGGGTTCTGGATTGCCGGAGCTGAGAAGGAGCAGAGCCAGTGGAAGCACACGCATTGACTTGAATTGGAACCTATCACATCTGGTGTGTGAACAGTTAGCCTTAATCATGTCATACTGTACTGTATCATAATTTATCATATTGCATTGTGTCACATGGTAACGTATAGTACCGTATCTGATCATTTGTCCTATTATATCATATCATACCACACAGAATTGTATTCAATGGTGTTTTATCAGATTGACCCATAGACTATTAAATATGGACGTAGTATACGTGACGTTTTGAAGCCAATTGTTGGCGGTTGCCATATTGGATATGCTGAACACAACCTAACTTCTTCCAAGCTAGTGTGAGGTAAAGAGGCGGGCCTTTAGCCTTTTCCAGGGTTCCCAAGCGTCCTGGAAAACCTGGAAAACAGTTGACCAGTTTTCCAGTACTGGAAAACACCTGGCAAATGGGAGAAAATGTAAAATGACCTGGAAAATCACAGATTGTCCTGGAAAATTATTCCAACATGACTGCGTGCGACCTGACAGTGTTAAAAAAAAAAGACATCCCCATTCAACATTTGTGGCCATTTTTGCCTGACACAGAGCCATCTTCAACAAGGCTGGACAGTGACGCTGAGGAGGAGGAGGAGGAGGAGGCGGATGTTGAGGAGGTGAACATGGAGGATGTTGATGAGGCCCAGGAAGAGGCCATTGCGTGAAAGGTTTTGGCAAAAATGCAGAACATGCAGAAACTAGGCTTGCAAGGTTTTTGTTTTACATGTTGCATGGCACTTTTTTGGAGGGGGGTGGGGAGGGGGGGCTCCTTTCATTTAAAATTTTGAATGGGACTTTTTTTGGGGGGGTGGGGGGCATTTTACTTTTTGATTGGGTGGGGGAGTTTAGGTTCAAATAATTGATTGTTCATTGTTCAGGAATAAAAACTAAAGTTCTACTCAAATAAATCTGTTGAAATGTCATGTTTTTTAATTGTATTATTTTATATGGATGTTTGCTTATGACAAAACAAAAATATTTACATGTATTATGTTTGTATGTGATACAGTTTGTTAAGTTTAACTTTAAGTTTCCAATTTGGAATATTTCCAAAATTCCCCAGCTTAACTTCCCATGGAAAGTTTCCGGAAATTAACCGGAAATTTTCAGCCCCTTTGCAACCCTAGCAGCTTCTCACTTTGTCCAAAACTCATTTCCATCTTACAGCTGTTAGAGAAATAGTCCAAAAATTAAATCAATTAGCCAAAAAAATCAAATTTGAGCATCACAATGGCACACCTGGTCAGCAATAACAACCTGGTTTGATTGAGCTTCCCTGTGTGGATATTGATTGCTGAATGTCCCTGTTTATTGATCAAGTACAGCCGTGCACTTGTTGGTCTCCATACAAAACAGTACGACCAAAATAAACAACAGCAAACGCTTTACAACAACAGACATGAGCTTCATTAGGGGAAACAGGCTGCAAACTCAGGGACATGCAAAAGTCCAAAACAAAGGCAGTAATAGAAACTTTCAATTTCAGTAACTTCCTTTTGTTTTTCTGTTTTCTCTAATCAAATTGATGATGAAGAGGTGTTTAAATATGTCTGTTTTAGGTCTTTATTTCATCATAAACAGGCGTTTATGAAGAGTTGTGCAGCTTGGTTTTTGCTTGCCGGAGCTGTCAGTGTTTTTATTGTGTTTTTTGTTACCCTCTGAAAGCTGCTAAAGTTTTGATCTCATCCCCCTGATCTTCCCCGGCTTCCCCCCAGCTTCTGACTCCGGAGGGTTTTAGACTCCTGTCAAAGTAAAAGAAAGAATGGTTTTATTCCACTTCTTTTTTGGGGGGTTATATCGGGGAAAATGTATATAAAAACATAAAAAGTGAAAGCCCAAATCGGGTACAAATGACCTAGCTTTGTTCCCCTCATTGCAGGAAGGGTTTTAAGAGTGTTTAGGTCCACACTTTGTTTCATCATTCAACCTCTGACACTCATTAGAATTCTCTGTTTTGCTGAGTGTCAGAAACGCAATGTTTTCATGAATTATGAATGTCAGTTTGGGCCAGCCAAGACCAGCGTCAGGTTTACATCTGCATTATATATAGGTTTGTTAGGTATCATGCTGCTGCTGTTGTTTTCAACGCAGGGCTGCAGAGTTACTGTTGATGGATTTTTTCTTCCAGACAGAGGAAAACATCTTGCACCCCGCTGCAGGTTGTTTGGATTCATGTGCAGAATGACTTCACGCTGGGTCATCCTTTGAGTCGGTCCATTCCAGGATCAGTTCACCAATTATCCGCCAGTCTATAATACTCAACAGTACAAGTCTGCTCTTCCAATACCCAACAGGTGTAATTTTGCAGAACTTAATTGGCCAGATCAACTTTTGCTTTGGGCAAGGCACCGTCTCAGCATACAAATGATGAGGCTGTTTTTATGTTTGGTGTGGATGGTTGGAAACTTAAATCAGTGTGTGAGGAATGAACAAAGCATTTTTTTTGTTTCATCAAAGAACTTTGTGTACAATCGGGTTTATCTGGGTCAGTGAGCTGGGTCGTTATTTTTTAAGACACTGTTTTGTCTATTTGTAAAGTCAGGGTTATCCACAGTATCAGTCTCAATCACAGGGGCTAGATTTACCACATCTGTTGTTTGTGGCTGGTGGATTTGTCTTTTATATGCTAACAGAAAACCACTTTTTATTTGGGGCATGAAAGTCATCTTTGGAAACTTTAACTGAATCACATGAGATAGTTTTGCATGCATGTTGGTGTCCTATCCTGACTACCTGTTACTGCTGATTTATAAGCATCATATGCAAGGCTAGCTTAAAGCATGGGTTCCCAAACTATTCAGGCTGTGACCCCAAAATATAAGAGCCAAAGACTCACGACCCCCACTGTCCCTGGACGTCATTAAATGTTGCTTCATACTTCATTAGCAAGTCTGCAGAAAATTAGCCTAGCTACATATATGGCTATGTTTCCTGGGCTGTTATGAATTAACCTGCTGCTACTGATGCTTTTGTCAATATATTTACAACAATGAGTAAAATGTGCAATTTTAGGTTACTTAAAAAAATCTGGAAGACTTTCTACAACCCCCCAGGGGGTCTTGACCCCCACTTTGGGAACCCCTGACTTACAGGACAGTCTTCTCTATGTATTTGATAATAGCAAAGAAAGTTGTGTTCAGTTTTTGAACCATATTTCCAACTTTTTTGAACACTTCTCAGGATGATGTTAGACCTAAATGTGTTTCCTTGGGTTCAAATTATCTCCTTGACATCTTTCATTACTCATCATTTCATGCTAGTGAAGGTGCTTCAGATTTTGTGCTTCTAAAAAAGAAAAGAGAGGAAAAATAGGTGTATGACTCATCAAGCACCCAAACGTGTAGATTGCTTTTTTTGGTCCAATGAAACACCTGCTTGAACTTTTCCATTCCTTCAAGTTATCAACCATTCTACCTTCCGAAATGAACTAAAATCAATCCTCAACTAATTTGAAACAGATTGTTTAATTTTTGATGAAACCTATAGGAGTAACCCCACCATGGTTACTAAAAAAATGCAATTTCTAAATGCCCTTAGTTTGTACAGCCTATGTGCTGCAGCCTCCTCTTACAATCACTCCCCCAGTGTAAATGAGTGACATTGGTGATCATTTGGTCTAAATCATAGGCTGTATAAAAAAATGACGTAGTATCAGTGACATCACCCATCTGTTCCTGAAGCGCTGATCGTTGGTGGGTGCCATATTGGAAATGCTGAACACAACCTAATTTCTTCTGAGCTAGTGTGAGGTAAAGAGGCGGGCCTTTAGCCTTTTTGCTAACAACTACAAGGTGCTCGCCTGTCAATCATGTCAGCTATGCCCTTATTTGGGCAAAACTCATACATTTAATATCATCAAAAAGAACTAGATATAACAAAATCACCCCTGTACAGTGTTTGCTGGGAGAGAAATGAGCTATTCAGACCTAAACTGGTTTTTGAACCAGGCTGTAAACATGTTTATTTCTGCTGTAAAGATCGTCTTCTTTGAATGGGTGTGTATGTGGCTTCTTGTGTTTCTGCAGCCAGCCTCTAGTGGACAATTGAGGAACTGCAGTTTTTAGCACTTCTGCATGGGCTTCACATTTTAAGACTGGAAGTTGCCACTTGGCCTAAAGTCATTCAACACCATCAATATTTGACCAACTATCATAGTTGTGCAAGAGCATGCAGAGAAATTTGGATATTGAGGACATTAGCATGAATAAGTTGGATTATTTACCTCCTCATCCTTTTTCTTCTTTGTCTTTGGAGGAAAAAGTGGAAGTTCAGATCCTGGGGATACCACAAAACGACACGTGACAAAATCAAAATTTTTGTGGTGCTTGGTTTTCACGAAAGGACTCGCTAATGGCAAGTGGATGCAACAAGGAATCGAGGATTTGAGACATCATCATTAATTAGAATGCATGAGTGCAGCACAACTGACATTGGCAATTACATAAAGTTATGTATGCTGGGCAAAGTCAATAAAGCAAACACTTCTCTTTGAGTAAAGCTGCTTTTGCAGTGTTACATATTCATTGGTATAATGCATTTGTTAACTCACCAAATAGAACTCCCACCACTTTATGAACCACAGGTAAAGCAAACATACTAGCTAGATTGGCATTGCAAGCTTTCCAACACCCCCCAAGTGTCCTTTTAGAGCTTCTCTCTTATGTTCTGCGGCATGAGTATTTAATGTATTCCCCTTTTTTAAATCAGTGTTGGTTTGTTTTAATGCTAACATAAGCTCATATAGTATTGTAGGGAATTGTATGATTTTATTCTCTTGCTGTGTTTTTTTTTTTTTTGGTGCTCTCCCTTTTGCCTTTTTTTGCACATCTTGGTGAGGAAATATCAAACTGTCACCAGTCAGAGGAAGGAAACAAAATAGAAACCTTTCCAAGGAAATAAGCTTCTTTTGTTTTTATATTCAGCATTACATGAGTGAGTTTTCTGCTGTATTTGGCAGCAGACAATCACTTGCTGCCACGAGCGCCCCAGCTCCATCCACCACTCATCTGCATAAAAGAAGAAGCCATATTGCACATGATCTAAAAGGGTAAAAAATGGGCTGAGAAAACAGAGGGAAAGGGTCATTAAGCACCAGGTTGGGAGACAGAGAGAGACAGCTAGGGAGACATAGAGTCCCAACTTCATCAAGATTAATCACTGACATCTGGTGCCTTGGAGGACCTAGTTAGTAACCCTCTGTTTTCCCCCTGGTTGGGTGTGAATCATCGATGGCAGGCGGAGACGCAGGAAGCGCAGCCCCGAATGCCTGTTGTAGCTTTTGTCACACTGGGTGACAAAAGTGTGTAATGAATGACAGTGAGGGGGTAAAGTGTGGACAAAAACACTTGTACTGCTGCCATATATTTTCATCTGTAATTCAGCTGTGGTATGAATACTGTATTTACGGCACAGCAGATATTATTGTGTAAACTGCTGCTGTCTGTGATGACAAACTGAGACAGATGACAGGATGGAGAGATGGATAGAGGGACTAAATGAGGGATAGATAAAGAGATGGATTTCTAGAAAAATAGATAGATGGATGGGTGGGTGGGTGGATGGACAGACAGGCAGGCAATCAGATAGATAGATAGATAGATAGATAGATAGATAGATAGATAGATAGATAGATAGATAGATAGATAGATAGATAGATAGATAGATAGATAGATAGGTGAAAAGAATGATGAAAAGAATGATGGATAAATTCATGGATAGACAGATAGATGAAAAGATGGGTGGAATGATGGATTGATAGATGTATTGAAAGAGATTGATTAATAATGGATGGATGATTGAAAGACAGATGGATGGATGGATGGATGGATGGATGGATGGATGGATGGATGGATGGATGGATGGATGGATGGATGGATGGATGCAAGGATAGAAAAATGGATGGATGCAAGGATAGAAAAATGGATGGATGAAAAGATGTGTGAAAAGAAAGATGGATGGATGATGGAAAGACAGATGGGTGGAGGCATGGGTAGAAAGATGGATGGATGACAAAGAGACGGATAGACGGATATAAATATTAATGAATAGACAGATGGATGAAAAGATGGGTGGAAGAATGGATTGAAAGATGGATGGAAGAAAGATTGATTGATTAATGATGATTGATGGATGGATGGATGGATGGATGGATGGATGGATGGATGGATGGATGGATGGATGGATGGATGGATGGATGGATGGATAGATAGATAGATAGATAGATAGATAGATAGATAGATAGATAGATAGATAGATAGATAGATAGATAGATAGATAGATAGATAGATAGATAGATAGATAGATAGATAGATAGATAGATAGATAGATAGATAGATAGAAAGAAAGAAAGATAGATAGATAGATAGAAAGATGTATGAAAAGATGTGTGAACAGATGGATGAACAGATGGATGAAAAGAATGATGGAT
Organism: Notolabrus celidotus; assembly: GCF_009762535.1. Lineage (NCBI taxonomy): Eukaryota > Metazoa > Chordata > Actinopteri > Labriformes > Labridae > Notolabrus > Notolabrus celidotus. The sequence continues at coordinate 28,969,238 of NC_048288.1, forward strand.
GGATAATAGAAAGACAGATGGATGGATAAAAATATTAATTAATGGACAGATGGATGGATGCATGATTGAAAGACTGATAGATAGATGGATGTATGGATACAAAGATGCATTGATGGATGTAGAGAGATTGAGATAGACTAAGGGCGAGTGAGAATGAGAGAAATGTGCAGACAGATGAAAGATAGAGGGATGGATGGATGGATGGATGGATGATAGATGCCAGATGCCAGATGTACACTGATAGACACCTAGATAAATATATGTACTGAAGGATGGACAGATCAAGAGATAGAAAGAAACATGAATTCATACATGTGTTACAGATATGAGGTAGTAAACCCAGCTCTCATCAGACACGTGTCCCTTTAGTTCTGTAACTTAATGATAAGTTAACGAATTCTGAACATAACATCTTCAAATCCGGATTGCGATGGTATGAAGCAGAAAGCAAAGGTTCATCTGATTAAAATTTCCATACATGGCAGATTACTCCAAGGACAGCCATAAATCCTGGTTTTACAGCATGTATATACGTGTGTATTCATGCATCAGTTTAATTAGATATACGTTATGGTTTCATTTATGTGGGGTTGGTCCGTATAATCAATTATGATCACAGCTATAAAGCTCATAATTTGGTGAAACTCTGATCCATGTGAGCCTCGATCAGACTGATTTAAAAAGATAAATAAATAAATAAAAGCCGGTGAATCCTTGACACCTATTGGTTGATTTAACAGAGTCCTGCTTGCAGATTTCATGGAGGGAGATGAATTGATGGCGAGGAGAGAAAAGACAGAGAAGGTCGTGTGAGAGTGGGAGCTTGAGGGGGGAGAAAGGAAAGGGGGTGGGAGAGGGGGCAGGGAGCCAGAGTCCTCTCTATTAACTGTGGGGCCTGAAGGAGGCTCTTCTTACTCGCACCCGATCCTGGCTACGCTACATTATTATGCTCAGTTTGGGCCCTGGGCTCTGGCTTATAAAGAGAGAGTGTGACCCACATCTACACACCATTATTCAGACACAGTTACTTTTTGTTGTCACTGCAGCAGTTAGGGCTGGGCTCATGCTGAATGCAGTGGTGGAGCAGGTGAGGCACTTCATGCTAAGCTGGATGATTAAGCCTGATAAGTGTGTGATAATTAGGAGAGTTGCAGAGGGACGCTGGGAACAGAGCGAACACTTTCATACTGGGAGCGTGGAAAAATATGTCTTCATTGTTTTTATTACTGCAAAGTTGAGACACTAACAAATGAATGACCCCCCCCATCACTTACTTTAACTCTTCCTGTCCCATTAAAGTTGCTAATCATAGACCTTTCTGGAGTCCCTGAGCTCCCTTGTCTCTTAGGTTCCTCTGGATCTGCTGCTGTGGACGTGCCAGACTCAAGCAGCTACAACTACTACTATCCGCCTCACCACTATCATCTCTCTCTCTCTCTCTCTTCTTCTCCCTCTATCCCTCTCTCCAACACGGTCTCAGCAGATGTGTGTCTATCATGAGTCTGGTCCTGCTGGAGGTTTCTGCCTGTTAAAGGAAGTTTGTCCTTGCCACTGTAACTTGCTAACCATAGACCTTTCAGGAGTCTCTAAGGTCCCTTGTCTTGTAGGTTCTTCTTGATCATTGCAACAGATACTACTACTACTACTGTCCATCTCCCCACTATCATCTCTCTCTCTCTCTCTCTCTCTCTCTCTCTCTCTCTCTCTCTCTCTCTCTCTCTCTCTCTCTCTCTCTCTCTCTCTCTCTCACTCTCTCTCTCTCTCTCTCCTTCTTCTTCTTCCTCTATCCCTCTCTCCAACACAGTCTCAGCAGATGTGTGTCGAACATGAGTCTGGTCCTGCTGGAGGTTTCTGCCTGTTAAAGGAAGTTTGTCCTTGCCACAGTAACTTGCTAACCATAGACCTTTCTGGAGTCCCTGAGCTCCCTTGTCTCTTAGGTTCCTCTGGATCTGCTGCTGTGGACGTGCCAGACTCAAGCAGCTACAACTACTACTATCCGTCTCCCTACTATCATCTCTCTCTCTCTTCATCTCCCTCTATCCCTCTCTCCAACACGGTCTCAGCAGATGTGTGTCTAACATGAGTCTGGTCCTGCTGGAGGTTTCTGCCTGTTAAAGGAAGTTTGTCCTTGCCACTGTAACTTGCTAACCATAGACCTTTCAGGAGTCTCTGAGCTCCCTTGTCTCATAGGTTCTTCTTGATCATTGCAACAGATACTACTACTACTATCCGTCTCCCCACTATCATCTCTCTCTCTCTCTTCATCTCCCTCTATCCCTCTCTCCAACACGGTCTCAGCAGATGTGTATCTAACATGAGTCTGGTCCTGCTGGAGGTTTCTGCCTGTTAAAGGAAGTTTGTCCTTGCCACTGTAACTTGCTAAATGCTGCAAAGTGCTCTGCTCATGGTGGATTAAGATGAGATCAGACTGAGTCCTGTCTGTAAGAGGGGACTGGATCTGATCCTGTCTTGATGTTGGGTCTTAACAAAATATACAAATGCAGGTAGTGGAGCTATTGGAATGGCTTTGAACCCCTAATAAAAAATGAGAACATCTCTAATTTAAAAAATGTACAGGTTCAAAAAGTTCTGTCGTGTTTAAAATAATACTTCAAAGCTGTGTTAAATACTTGATTCTGATTGTTCCAAACCCCATAACAACAGTATCATCTCTCTCTCTCTCTTCATCTCCCTCTATCCCTCTCTCCAACACGGTCTCAGCAGATGTGTGTCTAACAAGAGTCTGGTCCTGCTGGAGGTTTCTGCCTGTTAAAGGAAGTTTGTCCTTGCCACTGTAACTTGCTAACCATAGACCTTTCTGGAGTCTCTGAGCTCCCTTGTCTCGTAGGTTCTTCTTGATCATTGCAACAGATACTTCTACTACTATCCGTCTCCCCACTATCATCTCTCTCTCTCTTCATCTCCCTCTATCCCTCTCTCCAACACGGTCTCAGCAGATGTGTGTCTAACATGAGTCTGGTCCTGCTGGAGGTTTCTGCCTGTTAAAGGAAGTTTGTAAGATGGGACCGGATCTTATCCTGTCTTGATGTTGGGTCTTTGTTAGCAATAGAACATAGAGTACAGTCTAGACCTGCTCTGTTTGGAAGTAGTCTTCAGATAACGTTTAATCTGGTTTAATGCAACCAGACTTATTTTTAGAGCTGCAGCAGCTGGCCTTAATGTAGAAAGCAGACTTAATGCAAGCCAACATCATCTTCACATTGGAATACAAGAGTTAATACCCCTTCTTTAACTAAATGAATGCTTGGGAACCACTCTTTGCACTATTTTACTGGCAATGGGTTTTATTGCTAAAGATCAGAATTAAATGAGGACCTCTTGACCTCAGGGGATTATAACAAGGTCAAAACAAAGGAAAAAAAGACAAGATGATGTCATGTTCTTTTGTATCACACAACAGTTTCTGACACTTTAAAGACTGAATATCGTGTTTTATCTAGGATGATGTCACATTTTCCAGGCATTTGAAGTCACCAAGTTTTATTAATTTTAATTGATCCATCTATTCAATTTCCTCCCCTTCCCTTAGGCCTGGTTACAGTGGCAGCAGGTTAAGACAGGGAACAAACAGACATTTTAAAAAGCAAATTCAATCATTTATGTGACATTCTTTGCATATTTTGAGGGACAGTTGTCCTGGGTCAGATTTTGGGATAAACAGGGGAGAAATCTGACCTTGATCATTACTAAAATGATCTAGTAGTATGGATGGATTATGGCACAGAGTCTCCAATATTTCCCTTTGTGAAAAGCCAGATCACATAAGATCACTTAAATTGGTAGTTTTTGCCCATTTTCTCAGTCTTGTAGTATTTTTCCAGTTTGAAGTCAGAGAACGACATCTGTAAACTTCCTCCTTATGCTGACGATGCAATCATACTACTAAATTGGCGGGGATTCTAAGCTCAGCCTTATAGAAAACATCGGAAGACAACAATTGATCAAGTTTGTATTTTTTTTGCAGTTTGGACCAAATCTACACTTTGTTTTCTGAAATATGTTGGTGACTTAAAACCAAGCGGCAACCTCCAGTCTGAAAATATAAAGCCCATGTGGAAGTGTTATAAACTGCAATTCAATGAGCATCCACTTGAGGCTGGAAACCACATACACACCCATTCAAAAAAGACGATCTTTGCAGTAGAAATAAACATGTTTACAGCCTGGTTGAAAAATGGCTAGGGTCTACGCAGCTAATTTCTTTATCTGCACACACTGTACAGGGGGTGAATTTATTTCTAACATGGCAATTTTGGAGGTATTTAGATTACAAGTTTTGCCCAAATAAGGACATGACTGACTTGATTTACAGGCGGGAACACTAGCTGTTGGCTAGGAGGCTCAAACCCAGCCTCTTTACCTCACACTAAGTTAGGTTGAGTTCAGTATTACCAATATGGCTCCCACCAACAAATGGCTTCAGGAATAGATGGGTGACGTCACGGATACTGCGTCCATTATTTATGCAGTCTGAGCTGAAAACCAAGACCTTCTGGGATCTTTGCTTTCATTTTGAAAGACTTACTCAAATCTAATCATTTCATAAAGTGAAAAAGAAACTCATGTTGATCTGATTCAAACAGGCTCTGTTCTATGCTGTCCCAACAAACATAATGTCCCATTTGAACCATCTATCCTGGATTTCCAAGGGCGTCATCTCATTATTGATTGGAGGAAAGTGAAGAGATATGGATATTACTACGCTGAAGGCCACCAAGGTACTGAAGGTGATTCATGGGAGGGTCTTCCTCATAATTCAGACCCTGGACAAATAGTTCATTTCCAACAGTGTTGGCATTTGAAGAAATCAAATCCTTGAGGTGAATTTAAAGCAGGAGCCAGAGGCGGATCTGTACCTCGCGCTTACCTGCAGACTCCTGTAAGGTCTCGCAGTTATCTTTCAATTACCTGCACAATATACCTCCCCCCCACACACACACACACAAACACCCGTCCTCCCTAATCCACTGTAAGCACTGGCCTCTAACATTCCCCACTGTTTTTGTCGCAGAACTATTATTGTTGCTATTTTTATCTCTTCCTTAGCAATCACTGCAGTATATGTCATCGTAACGGCTTCTATTGCTGCGCAAAATCACTGGGAGATTATCGTTATGCAGATGCGGATGAAAGAGTAGTTCTCGCAGTGCAATTTTTTTACTGCAGGGACTAACCATTATCATTTTCCTGACCATGCCCTTTCTGGTAATTCTCCTCTATATAGCCTCAACCTTTCTTATGGCTGTCAGTTGTAGAGAACCAATTAACATATTGTGTCCGAGGGAGTCATTTTCTAGCCTTCCCTCCCTGTGTTTTTGTCACACTGCTAGCTAGTGGGCAGAGTCTCACAAATTAGCGGTGTGGGCTGGAAGGCTCAATTACCTTTTAAGGACTTTAGAGGTAGTCTGTGTCCGTGTACGCCTGTCTCTGAGCTTCTTCCAACCTGCCTCGATAAGGGCATAAAACAAGGAGAGGGGGGGGGGTGAAGAAGAAGAGGAGGAATTGGTGCACTGGTGCTGGGTTGAATTTCTAAATGATCTAATTCCTGTGTCTGCAGAGCGACTCACTGTTGGCATGCCTGTTTCCCCTAGAGACACCGGCAACTCTCCTCTCCTCATCAGCCCACCTCGGTCTCACCCCGGCACCTTCCTCCTCTCCCACTTTTCCTCCCACATATCTCCCTCCTATCTTCCCTTTGTGTGTGTGTGTGTGTGTGTGTGTGTGTGTGTGTGGGGGGACAGCCAACAGAAAGTCCATTTGAATACGATGGCAGGGGTGTATTCTCAGAGGAGCAGCACCACTCTGCGAGCGGTGCCAGGCCCGGCCTTGTTATCCATCTGTGACCATGTAATGGAGATGGATACTGTAGTGCTGGCAGGCTGGAATGGGAGAGACACATGGGCCAGTAGATATCAAGCATCTCAAAGTGTGAAAATGCTGCGAGCATTGAAAATGTAACGCATGAGGCAAGGAGGGGAGTGCTGTGATGGGTGAGATACCAGTGGTGCTGATACTGGGGAGTACTCAGGGTTCCCACAGTTTGGATACTTAGAGTAAGTCACGACCTCTGAAAGAAAGATTCAAGTGTATGATGCTGAGTCCGGTCTTTGAAACTCTGGCCATGGTTTTGCTCATAGAAGACATGGTGTTATCATTATAAAGAAGTCCAAGTCCCAAGCGGTTAATTAACATCCTAACAGTTAGGGTTCTGTCTGGCCTTTTGAATGTCCCTTCTATACATATCCATATAATACCACTTTATAGCACATCCTTTTAAAGGAAATGCTACCAGGGTATTGGACCTTATCAAAAAATTCTCATTTACAGTATGTAGTGAGATATAACAGAAGCGAAGTATTAGCTAGTTAGCTTTTTTCACTATGATTGGTTAGGTTAGGTGTTGTTTGTGTTGCTTTGACCACTTGGGGGCAGACAAGACAACTTTGAGGACAAATTTGTTAGCCACAAGTTGCATATTTTCACACCTAGCAGCATTTTAATTTTTTGAAGATGTAAGTTATTTGGGGGGCCAGTGACCTAGCTGTCTAGCGGTCTAAGCGCACCCCGTCTACAGAGGCTATACCTTCTGCTTCCCCTTGTTTCCTGTCACTCTTAAAGCTGCAGTTGGTAAGAATGCTGTGAATAACTGTACTTTTCTTCTGCTGGGTTTGGAGAAAAGGTCATAATACCAATCGGTACTCATCTGTTAGTGAAGTAATTTGAGATTATGGCGAAATCTCTGTGTATTCAAAGCAATGTCATTATTCTCCTCGTTCCCGTTATCACGGACCAATCAGAGCTACTCCCCGACCCTCTGTCCTGATTGGTCGAGCGGCGTCCCCACTACGTCGCCCTGATTGGCTGGGAAGCCACTACTTCCTCATAGAACGCACATAACGATCTTTTGTGGGCGGGGTTACGACAGCAGAGAGGGGAGGGGTAGTGTTGACATTTGAAATCTCTCTCAGAACTGATGTTTATATCAAGACTACCAACAGCAGCTGTAAGCTGTTCTATCAATCAAGGCCAAAATGACCCAAAAATATAACTGTAAGATGTAATTTAGGTACGGTGTTGACACAAGTTGAATACTGAGTCTCTAGTAGCACTGATTTTGGTCTCCACCAGTTTGTGTGGGAGGAGCCTAGCTGCTTAGCTGTGAAATACTCATCCATTATATCCATCCATCCATCCATTATCTTGACCGCTTATCCCGTTGGGGGTCACGGGGGGCTGGAGCCTATCCCAGCTGGCTTCGGGCGGAAGGCAGGGTACACCCCGGACTGGTCGCCAACCTATCACAGGGCTAACACAGAAAGACAGACAACCATTCACGTACACACTCACACCTACGGGAAATTTAGAGTGATCAATCAACCTGAGCATGTTTTTGGATTGTGGGAGGAAGCCGGAGAACCCGGAGAGAACCCACGCATGCACGGGGAGAACATGCAAACTCCACACAGAAAGGCACCCGCCCGGCCGGGGATTCGAACCAGGAACCTTCGAGCTGTGAGGCAACAGCGCTACCCACTGCACCACCGTGCAGCCCTGAAATACTCATATACTGTATAAAACATGGACATAGTCTCAGATACGTCTAACATTGGCTTCTGAATCGGAGTTTCCAATCCCATAGAAAATAACGACTTTTGATTAATTTTGGTCAACCTAGTGGACACTTAAGGAACTGCAGGTTGCCGCATAGAACAATCCACTTTGTCAGCCTGCTACAGTCCAATTGTCTGCTATTGAATAGCTAACTAGGTGGTGATGAGTTGGTTTAAGGGCTTCTTGCAGAAGATAGGTGCCTGTTACGGCCTTAGACGATGCTATAAGAGGGGTACAAGTCAATTTTAATAGCTAAGTTTGAGTTAAAAAAATTCAAATTTCATCAGTACCAGCAACTCCTTTGTTTCACTTTGTGATTTGATACCTGAAACAACAAGAACCAAATCCTTCTTGTCTCATCTCGTCTTATTGAGTCAAACCTGGATGCCCACATTACCCAAAATGCAATCTCATAGCAGAAATGTGGCTTCACTAAGCATCACACAGCTTTACCAACAGACTGCAAGTAACTGAATAAGAGGATTATGCATTTCTATGGTTATGTGTAGGAGAGAGAACAAATAATAAAGAGAAATGAAAACTATTCTGATGTTTCTTTAAAAGTTTTATTAAAGAAAAAACTACAAGGACAGCAAACTTGAAGCCCTCCTTTTCAGCAAATACAGCTCCTTTTGGTGCGGCCATATTTCAGTCAGCCTTTGGTTCCTGCCTTGGGTGAATTCCTGATATATTATATTTTTGTTAGACTCAAGCTGACCAAGAAGTCCCAGTCAGCAGTTAAATTCACACATTACAGAGGATGGCAGGTTACATTTTTTATTTATTGATATTGTTTGATATATTTATAAGTCCAAGTCTATGCATTATACATGTGGTCATAAGGCCCATACACAACAGGGATATCAGTGTGATGAAAGAAAGGAGAAACGCCGGCCTAAGGACCGCTATGATCAGAGGCATGCTATTAATATAAATGAAAAATCAAATAGAAAACATATGAAATGTTCATTTGTATTTGATGTTAAGATTGTGGAAGTCAGATTTAATATCACAAGCTTTACTGCCCCAGTTATTCAGAAAAAGTTTGTACATTTCATTTTACAGAAATCTAATTTAGCATATCAAGAATAACTTTTTACTGACTCTACTGCTCTGGAACATTTCAGCCGTGCAGTTATGTTTTTATTTGGACATTTTTATAGGCATTAAACTTTGTTTTAAGGATCGGCTGAAAAAGACGAAAAACTGGTAGAAGAGAGAAGGGATGACAAGTGAAAACAGGACTTGTATCTTTATTTATTTTATTTATTTAACCTTTATTTAACCAGGTGAGTTAATTGAGAACCAATTCTCATTTGCAATAACGACCTGGGCGAGGAGGCAACACAGGTGGCATGACAATAAATAAAAGACAAGACAAGAAACAGAGAGGACACACAGAGAGACCTAGAGACAGAACAATACAATACAAAAATATGACAGCAGTGAACAACTTAAAAGCAATTTAAAAGCAAGTGCAGTGATGTTGAGTTATGGGGTGTATTAGTTTTTTGAAAGTGGCGAGTGGAATGAGAGAGGTCAGCTTTAGGGATTGTTGAAGGTGATTCCAGTCATTTGCAGCGGAAAACTGGAAGGAGGTGCGACCAAAGGAGGTCCGGGCTTTGGGTGGGATGAGTTTGATAAGGCTACTTGAGCGCAGGCTACGGTTTGTGCTGTGAAGTTTGATTAGTGACTGTAGATATAACGGGGTTTTACCAGGGAGGGATTTGTAAATGAATAGAAACCAGTGTGTTTGTCTGCGAGAGTGGAGTGAAGGCCAGTTCAGCTGAGAGTACAGGTGACAGTGGTGAGTGGTGAATGGGGCTCCAGTAACAAAACGGATAGCAGCGTGGTAAATGACATCCAGTTTGGGAAGGAGAGTGTTTGAAGCGGACCTGTAGACTATGTCACCGTAATCAAGAATAGGGAGGACTGTCATCTGAACCAGAAGCCGTTTAGCAGAGTGTGTGAAGGAGGATTTGTTGCGATAAAGAAAACTAATGCAGGATTTGACCTTAGTGAGTAGTGTGTTGATGTGTGCTTCAAAAGAAAGTTTGCAGTCAAGCCAGATCCCTAGGTATTTGTAACTGTCAACAAACTCAATCTCCGACCCATCCAGGGAGGAGATTTTGAGGGGGCTGTTGGGCAATGGCATGTTTTTGTTAAAAACCATACATTTAGTTTTATTGGAATTTAAAACCAAATGGAGCCTCATGAGAGCATGTTGGACACTAAGGAAACTGGCCTGTAATGTGGACAAATCTCTCTCTGTTGTATACTTAACGATTATTGTTTTAATCTCAATTAATCAGGGAATTTTAGTTGTTAATGACACTTTAATGGCATGTTTAAAGTTGAATTGTTTTGCATGTTTTTTTATAGTCGATGTAAAATATAAAAATGCTGTAATTTAACTGTAAAATTAATTAAGCTCTAAATATTGGACGAGTTTCTACCAAGCAGCAACCTCTGGTCTAAAAATATGAGTCCAATGCGGAAGTGCTAAAAACTGCAGTTCATCGGGCGTCCACTAGAGGCTGGCTGCAGAAAACACAGGGAACCACATACACACCCATTCAAAAAAGCTGATCATTACAGCATTAATAAACATGTTTACAGCCTGGTACAAAAAAACAAGTGTAGTCTGGATAGCTCATTTCTCGATTGGCACACACTGTACGGAGGGTGAATTTTTTCATAACACGCCAATTTCGGAGATATTGAGATTAAGAGTCTTCCAATGAGAAGCACAGCTGACTTAATTGACAGGAGGGAACACTGTAGCTGTTGGCTAGGAGGCTCAAAATCCACCTCTTTACATCACACTAGCTCTACAGCAGTTATGTTGAGTTCAGGATAACCAATATGGCTGCCGCCAACAATTGGCTTCAAAACAGCGCTTCAGAAACACATGGGTACATCCATTATTTATACAGTCTACGGTTTCTACCTAAGTTGACTAAGTGTTTTGCATGAAAGCAGGTTAGCAGATGGATATTAGTCTGATTAGCTACAACTATAAGGTAGAAGGTAGCTCCATGTCAAAGTATGCTGATGATATTGACACAAAGTGCACATTACTTTTGACTTGTTGACTGAACTGTCTGGCTTTTTTTTTTAAGTGGAATGTACCATTCAGAAGCAGAGTGGTGTCATTATTAACATCACTGCTGCAGAAGGAAGCAAGAAGACACTGCGGCAGCTTAACTACGGTGTGCCGAATAGGACAAAACAGCATGTGATTTAATGAAAAATTAAACATTTTGGATCAATGTGGCTACACTGACAGACATTCTTAATACAGATATACAACCATTATATATAAATCACCTCAACCACAACATAACAGATATATTCTTTACATTTTACTGTTTCAAAATTACACAAATTAGGCTTGTGTATACAAATGTGTTTTCAGTAGTATCTTAAAGCTGTCAACAGACTCGGCAAATCTGATGGCTTGAGGGAGCAGATTCCAGAGAGAGGGGGCGTAGATGGAATAAAGCACGGTCACATTTGTTTTATAGTTAGAGTGGGAGATGGATAGAAGGCAGAGGTTAGCTGATCTGAATGGACGAGGGGTGGAATAAGGGACTAGGAGTAGGGTTGCAAAGGTTCTGGTACATTTCCATGGGAAGTTAAGCTGGGGAATTTTGGAAATATTCCAAATTGGAAACTTTGGAAAATTATGGGAATTTATAGGATTTTATGGGAATTAACAGGGAATTGAGGGTAATTTAATAGAAAGGTATCATATCCAACCATAAATATGTGTTATGTTATAAGTAGACATCCATCCAAAATAATACAATTAAAACTGATTTATTTGTAAGTAGAACTTTATCAAGTGTTAAATATTTTATTGAACAACCAATTATTTCATTGAAGAACAAAAACACGAATGTTAAGTTGAATATTACTCCCCATCCTCAAATTAACAAAAATGCAATCCCAACCAAGTCCCATTCAAAATGTTAAATGAAAAGAGCCCCTCTCCCTCCAACAAAGTCCCATTCAACATGCAAATAAAAAAGCATCTTCCCTCAAGCTTCTCAAGCCTCTGCAGGATTCTAGAAATCATGTGTGCATGTGATGGAGGAACGCACAGTGCATGTCGGGGGCGTGGTCTCAATAGCCCTGCAGGAAGCAGTGTACTATGTGCATGTGATTGAGGAATAGCAGAGCTATTCAACTGTTGCATGAAATCTGGTTGTTTTAGTCAGGATTATGTTAAAGTGTATTCCCCCCAACTATATCTAAGTTGACTATTAAGAGCCAACCTTCAATTTAGTAAATTCCTGGTTTATTCCGGTTCATTTCCATGGAAAGTTTCCAACTTTTGCAACCCTAGTGAGGAGTTCGTAAATGTAACTGGGGGCTAGACCATGCAGAACTTTGTATGTGGTTAGAAGGATCTTGAAATTGATTCTGAATTTAACAGGAAGCCAAGTGGAGTGATGCAAGAACAGGGGTGATATGGGACTGACGGCTGGTACGGGTTAGTAATCTGGCAGCTGGATTTTGGATTAACTGTAAGCGGTGTAGAGATGATTGACTTCGGCAGGTGTAAAGGGAATTGCAATAATCTAAACGGGTCAAGGTCAGAAGGAGAAAGCATTGGTCATTGGTCAAAGGACCGAGGTGGGGCAAGATGGCTTCAAGATGTCTGCAAACAAACATAACCATTGCATCTGTATTTCTTCTTCTGTATGTTTTATTTACCTGCTTTAAAGCTCATAGAAATATATTTAATAACTTCTAAATCTGAGCATTTTATCACTGTGCAATGTTTGATTGAATTAAAACACTATACATATTATTGTTCAAATGCTCCTGCAGCCGGTCTGGATGAGTCGAGGAGTTCTTTGTCTTAACTGGGGTATACGGGGGGAAAGGTGTGGGAGGCGCATGCAGGGTAGA